>NW_019385350.1:172202-217377 GCF_000671375.1 Centruroides sculpturatus | reverse complement strand
AAAAATTGGATAACCGAAAAGAAGGAAAAAAATACATTATTAGTATAGTATATTAGGATATTAGTATATCCCATGTAATTAGTTTATTAGTATATCGCTATTAACCAACTTTGCGTTGAATTTTCATCGATGTTTAGCCTAACAAATTTTTTTTTAATAATAATCGTCGCTATTGTATCGTTAAAAACTATTTATAAATTATTTTATTGCTCACGAAACAAACAACCACTCATAATTAGAAAATTAAGCCTCGTTTAAATACTGGCCTCATTTCAATGGTCGAGCCAATGTTGCCAGCTAAAACACGCAAAAATTTAACAAAAATAATATTAAAGTAGCCAAGACATAGCCAAATATTGTAATGCCACATCACTAGCGAATATTTGAAATTTGCTGACTAGAACTGTCGGTTAACCGATGTGATGGTTAATCGGGGGTCGGATAATCGATGCTCTACTGTATATATATATTTGAAGTGAAACTGTGTAAGATAAATTGTTCAAGGGCAAACATCTAATATTTTCATCCTGTTTAATCTAGAGTTAAGATATAAATTCATGAATAATCTAGCAATTTTTTTCAGGTGAATAAATAAAAAATCGTATGAAAAAATCACGTTCCACTCCGTTTTTTCTAAATATAATTAAGTTTTTGCTACTGAAAATAAAAAAAAATATAAAAAACTTTATAATTTTCTTAGAATCAATTTTTTAATACTCTTTCTCTTCTAACTTTAATCTTTTGATTTTATTAAAACTTTGGAGAAGTGTCGTCAGGATATTTTAATTTTAAGAAATCTTATTTTTTATTTTATTTTAATTTTTAAACTTTTTTAAAATAAATAAATGGCACGTTTTTTTGATAACTGCAACTTTTTGCCGTATTTTTATGTTTATAGTATAGGAAATGATACTATAAATTTGAACAGTCGTCGCTGATATTCTAATTTTTTTTAGGATTTTATTGAGGTTTTAGACTTTTAATCGATTTTTAGAAACTTTTTAATAGCTTAGCTAGACTTTTTCATGAATTTTCTTACATGACAATAAGTAAAAACGTCAACAAGAAAGGAGAATCATTAAATTTGTGTGCATTGTATGAGGAAATACTCAGAAATTGTTAAAAATAATCTTTTAAAGTGATGATTATATCAATAATAAAAGCTCATTTCTATAAATTCTTACTTTCATCTTTACTCTCTCGTGAATAATTATTCGAATATTCTTAAAATTCTTTGAATATTTTGATAATTATCAATGGAACATAGGACAGTGACAAAGATTTTACTCGAGGGATTATAAATTCTCAAAAGTATTCACGTTGAACTGATGCCAAACTAAGATAATTGTACATATCTCTAAGATAACACTAAATATAATTAATTTACCTATCAAAATACCTGTATAAAACTTAATCTATATCGTTAAAAGCAAACTTATTATATATGTTAAAATATGTATGCCAATGTATCCTAAGAGGATTGTATAATTTTAAATTAGAAAAAAACTAAAATTTCATCACGATATAAAACACTTATTTTCAAATTAGTGATATCACACATGGGAAATGTTGAATGTTAATTGAAGAAAATAACTATATACATAGTAAATTGTGTATAAAATGATCTTTTTAAGCTACCAACCGTATACAAAAATTAATGGATACTTTAGAGTTTATGTAATTCGTCAAGGGATCGTCCTAACAGAATTAAGGTTAATACGTTGAGAGACTATCTGATAACGTACTAATGAAAATGTAGTACTCGAAACTTTGTACTTATGTCCTTAATTTGTGAAGATTAAAAATGTTTAGACATACCTCCAACTAGTTTGATACCGGTTTCAATTAACACTCCAAAACATTTAGTAATTACTTAAGGTGAAAAGTTGCCAACTTTACGTTCCTTAAAATCTTTTCTTTTTCTTTTAACTTTTTTAAAATTCTAAATTAGTTAAAATGTTAAATCTTTAGAAGAATCTATTATTAGACTCTGTAGCGTGGTTTTGTTAATTATCTTTGTGAAAGTAGAGGTGTTTCGCCTTTATATATTCATTAGCTACGTACTTAATACCTATTTTAAATATTAATTATTGAATTTAATGGAAGTAAAATGATCTCTTTTTAGATTGCATCTTGAAGTTATTTTATAATAAATCATTTCTTGTGAGTCTGTATGTTTGTTCGTCAGTACGACCAAATCTTTGTACGTGAGTACATTATGTATTATAGATGATATAAGTCGAGCAGCATACTTCCAGAGCGCATCATTATCATAAAAATTTAAGCAAATTGTGTTAAATTTTGATGATAATTATGTGCTTATGATGGTTGATTTATGCAATTAATAATGAATAAAATATAAGATTAAACAAAATATGTCTAGCATTCGCACGATTTATTTATTTCTGTTTTTAGCGTTGCACAGTTTATAACTCTCCCAGTTCTTCTTCATTTTTATAAATAAAAAATATATTTTTTATTAAGTAAAATAACAAACCAAATAAAATTTAAGGTTAAATAGTTAAATCAAAAATAAATAATAACTTTTATTGTTTACTTTAACGAGGTAATAAATTTAACACGAAATAAATCTTTAAAAAAATTTTTTAAGAAAAAATTAACAATAAAAATTAATTAATTTTTAGAAAAAAATAAAATTAATAATGCGAACGGTAACTTAGTAATGTTTACTTGTATTATTGTAATTTATTTGTTCGAGGAAACAATGATAAAATTGCCAGTAACTTGTTTGTTGAAACAAGATAAACAATCCAACTAAACATTCTTCCCATTTGTGTATTCCCTTTAGATAAATTATACAATTAAATTTATCTGAAACAACAAAGTCTAAACTGTATAAACTCTTCCTTAACTTTCAGACTCGACAATAGAATAAAAATTACGTAATTTTGAATAATCCACGGATTCTAACGAGATTACCGTAAACTAATATTGTGGATAAAAGATGTTTCGACTCTAGAGACTATTATTCAATCTTTATACACATCACGCTTCCTAAATACTGCTTCCATCACGTATATCTTCCCTTTAGATCAGTGGTTCTTAACCTTTTCTACTGGCCGCACCTCCTTGAATTTTTAAAATGAACTCTCGCACTCTAAATGAAAAATTTGTTATTTTTATTTAAGGGGATGACATTTTCACGTGCATATTAGCTTTAGAGCTTAAATTATTAAAAAATAAATAAAATTAATACTGTACTCATTCGATAATATAAAGACATTTAGATCTAGGTCAGTGATTTACAACAGAAAAAATACTATGTTTATTATTATATTTTAAAATAAGTCAGTTATCAATGAAAAAGATGGAAAAACATTTATAAAATTCATCAAATAAAGAGAAATATTTTATCCTATGAAAAGGAATGATTCAGAAATCTCTCACACCCAGAAAATGTGTCTTGTAGAAGTCTGGCATGCTCAAAAAACACTTTTTGGGGAGATGAGAGACGAATCTTGGGATGGGGGATTCGTAGGATTCTTGAATATTCAGAAAAGGCTTCACGTATTCCCGAGGGTGCATGAACGTAGGTTAAGAATCACTGCTTTATATATACTGTATGGAAATCAAACAAGATTATTTAGAAGTAACATTACTTATTTCATAATTCGAAATTAATTTTAATTAATTCACTTCACTTTGAACCTGTTATATTTTACACACTGCTCTCAATTTTATAGTTATATAAAGACTTTATTGAGAGATCTCTGTGAAGTACGCGAATATATATACAGTATATATCAATATATACGAAGTAAATCTCAGTGGAGGGATATTAATGGTTGTTTAGAGCCTCTTATAAGAGATAAACTAGAAATTTCATACGTCGATAAAAAAGAGAATAGTTGTAAATTTTAAAATAAAGAAACTTTAAATAATAGTTATTTAAGTATAAAAAGAATATTCAAGCAATATTCTTCAGTATGTTAGAATTGTTTGAGGCTAGGGATTTTGATGATCGAAGATGCATAAAGATATAAACACCGTATAAAGTTAAGTTGTGTGTATGATTGAAGGAATAAACCTTTAAGAAAAAAAAAGTATCGATATCGAAAATAAGCCAAGTGGAGTTTTATTTCCTAACTTTGGCACGTTTAATAGCAGAACGTAAATTGAATCAGTCAGCCATGAAAGTTGTTTGAGACCTGTCAGAACATCAACTATTCAAGTTTATAGCTTTAAGAACACGCCGGTTGCTTCCCTAGCTGCTTCAACGACTTCAATAATATCAAATGGTACTTCAACTTCTCTGCAACTTAAGTTATTACTATCTAGTATTTTTTACAACCTTTGCTACTCCACGTTAAAACAGTATCTCTATCAAAAACAGAACTGCTTATAATATCATAAATACTAAAAAATTAATACGATGATTTATATAAATATCATAAATATTTATTTATCTATTTAAAGTTTATTTAAAACATTTTGTGGTTTATAAATTGCGCAGTAATTTATATAGAAGTGCGGTATAATTTCTAATTATTCAAAGAATGTGTATCCTTTTGTACAGTGTAAACGAGAGCAGTTTTCCACCCACACCCTTTATTATCAGACAAATGTTAGTAATAAAAACATATAATTGAATAACTACAGTCGTATGTCATAATTCCAACACCCCTTTAGAGTCGATAAACATTCAAAGTTCTTTTATGTTGTAAGATCTTCCTATTATTTGTAAAGATATATAATGATGTCGAAGTATATCATATCTTAGATACAAGGAAAATTCTAAGAACTGTTCGATATAGCCATTTTTTTTCAACTTAAATGGATTTGTAAGAGAATGGCTATGATGTAAGGTTAGCAAAGTACATCTATCTCTGTACAAAGAGTGGGGTGATGAACAATATCGATTGCTGGTTGTTATGGCATGAAAACCATATCTGGATAAAATGCGGTGCTGGAATAAGCAATAATTTTGTCGCCTTGTGGAAAAAAAGAATAAGCATTATTCATAAGCAGTACGAGTATCGAGTTTTTTCCTAATCTAATAATTTATCATGCTCTATTTACTTGACAAATAAAAGGAATAATAATTCTATAAAATGCATTTCCCATAAACTTATGAGGGGGGGACGTTTAAACATGTTTTTTAAGTAGAACATCGCAGTGTTTCATTTAGAAAACAAGTTTTNCTTATAACTCTAGTTTAAAGAGTCTATATTTATATTTGATAATTAATTTTAATTTAAGTAAATTTTATTATTGTCATTTAATAAGCTTTTTGAAGAGGAGGAGGAGGAGGAGAAGAAGAAGAAACTAAAGAGGAAGAGGGGAGAATGAAGAGGAGGAGGAGAAGAAAAAGAAAAAACTAAAGAGGAAGAGGAGAGAATGAAGAGGAGGAGGAGAAGAATGAAGAGGAGGAGGAGAAGAAGAAGAGAATGAAGAGGAAGAGGAAATTCTCTCTCTCTCTCTCTCTACATATATATACGTAGTATAATTATTTACATTAAGAAAAGTTGAAAATTATTTAATAAGTATTAATTATATTTGATTGATTACTTTTTAAAGAGCTTACTTATCATATCTTGTTATCTACTTTTAAAGATAATTGATTATAGCTAAATATAACCTCTCATTAAAGAGGTTAGAATTTTCATACATAATTTACATTAAATTGGCCTATTGCTTTCCCAAAAGATAAACTTCAAAGCACAATAAATCCTTCGACACGTTATTCTATATGAATTTTTAAAGAAATTTAATTACGGTATAAACTAATTACATAACGATTTAACACATAGTTTAATTGCGTTATGACGTTTTAAGATTTTTTTTACGCGCCAGCATCGTCGAAAGGGCCATCACTCGAATAAATATTAATAAAATAATACTTTAACTCAGTTGATTTAATAATAATCTGTTTAGAAAACCTCCCGCAATATGGGGGGAATAACAAATTAATACCATTAAGTGGCGTAGATTTTTCTCTTTAATATTAAATGTAGTTTCAGTGTAGGACATGTCCTCTACAAAGCGATTTCCTTTCATTCATTAGCTAAACGTTTGTTACTTAAGCCCCTATCTTTCTGCTTTTCTCTCATAAAAAAAAGAATTTTTACTAAACAGAGGGGCATTTTTAATATTAATTGATCGTTTTAACGTTTTTTGGGAGAATTATTTCTGCTTTGTTTCGGCATTAATACATAGGATGGCCCAAAACTCGGTTAACTGTGTTTGTTTGTATGTTCAATTGTGTTATGCACTTATATAGAATAATCTAAATAACCTAAACTGAATATATTAGTGTTGTAATTTGTATATTGAACAATTTTTGTATATATTAAATTATTGGAATAAGTCTTTGCCATGGTTAACTGACTTTTGGGCCAGCCTAAATTATTTATGGATTTTGTTATTTATTTTGTGCAATAAAATATTTAATTTTTAAAAGCACTTAAGAGCGTACTAATGAGTTCTAAATTATAGCTCATTAGTGTGCTTTTAAAAGATGTCACGCTCGTGTTCTCATATTTAGTGCATAACACAGTATAAACATGATATGAACAATATAAATATTATCAAACAGGAACATAAATAATAAATATAATAAGATCAAAAGAATAAATTAAGAAAAGAATATGAATAGCGAGTGAATACCCCCATTTGCAATTTATTCTCTCCCTTTTAATTTTAATAAATCCGCTGTAACATTAAAAGAATAAATATACAATAAAAGTATTATTATACTTACAATTAAAAATAATTATAATGTAAATTAAAAAGCAACAATCTTTTTCAAATAATAAGAATATCGTAATTAAGTAAGTTAATCAGATTTAACAATTTTCTTTCAACAGAAACAGAATCAAAAATAAATGCAATGACTTTCCATTATGTTTATCCACAGTCGAGATGCTAACTAGTCGTTAGACGGATGCCATTTTCGTGTTTTTAAATTCTCTCTCACTAAGATAAACAGATGCAATTAAATAAGCTTCTTCACACGAATGCAATTTGAAAGGAAATCTTTCCTCTTTTGTGTTCCCTCGGGACAAATGGTACTTCTCAATTACAATTTGTATTTAACTTACCAAATTCTTTTGCTTAATAGAAGATCACTTTTACATCCGATTATCATTAGTTATTCTAATGTATACCCATCAGTTTGATGAGGCACATTAAGAAATCGCATCATTTCTTCGTGTCTTTGTCACTTACACGGGTTGTGAGAGTGCTTTTCGATCGCCTCAAACACATCACATTAAATACTCTTTCTTTTCTTGCATGCCTTTTTTTTAATTAACCATAACCGTGTTATCCCCAGAAGCTTTCAAATTAGGAAAATATAAATGTAAATTTTAATTTTAACTTAATAAATAAACTGATATACAAACGTACGAACAGGGGAGGCGGTCGAAAAACAGATTTTTACATTCAGATTTTTCGACAAACAATTCGAAATGTTAGAAACTTATAGAAGTTTTCGCAACAGTAAACAAAAAAATGGCATATTCCATACTTTTGTATAGAAAAAACTTCAATTCGAGACAGATAATTCAATCTGTCAATGTGTACAGAGCCAATGTTGAACAAATAACGTTTCAAAGGAATCATGGACTTTTTCACTGTTTCCTATTGCCTATTGTCATCGAAGACTTTCTAACTGGAGAAAACGTCGAAGAACACAACCAAATGTTTGTATGAGTAAGAACTAGGAATAGAAAACACCATATGTTTCTTTTCCATTCGTACAAGAAAACGTCATTTTTTATATACTTATGTTTAAATCAATAAAAGAAATAAGTTGTTGTAGCTTAACATAAAACTAAAATAAATGATTCTCTTCTATATTTTTACTCGTCTGCAATTACTTTTTTTACTTTAAACAGGGGAAAAAATTATTAAGTAAATTAGTATAGGAGGGGAATTAAAAAAAAAAAAAAAAAAGTGACATTGGTAATTGCAATAGGAAGAAGAGAAGTAAGTAGGTAAATCTCAATTGTATTGGCTGATAAACATACTTCTGTGTTCTAGTATATTAGAAAGAATTGCAGGCAGTAATAAAAACCACAATAAATGTGACAGGCTGTTATTGCAAATGTCACCAACCAGAAATGACAAAGTTTGTATCCACACTTGTCATCAACACAATTCTCTAACATCAGTTAATAGAGAATGTCTAAGAAAAAACTGTCTACATTTCACCAAAGATTAGGTACAACATTACTTTATATATTTGATTGATGACCAAGTTTCTCATACTCTTTCTATATATATACTTTCTTTGATCAAAAGACTATAGACCCAATTGAAACNGGAAGGAAATGGTTTGCTCTCTTGGAATTTCTTTCTAAATTTCTAAAGATAAATCTGAAAGTAAAGAAAAAGTTTCTCACTCACTTTGAGGAGACTTCAAAAAATTTCGTGCTTTTTTTGAAACGAAATTTGCCGAATTGAAAAATATATTTTTATAAATATCACGTCCAAAAACAAGAAATTAAAACAAATAATATGTTTACTGTCATCTTTTTAAAAACATATTTGAAAAAAAAATCTAAAAAAATTCTTGAGGTAATAAATTTTTAGATGCGAAATTTCTAATATAATTGTAAAAGATATCGTCATAAACAAGTGTTAAATTACAATTTATCACATTTATCCATTAGAGAAAATTAGAAGAATTCTTAAGAAGATTTTACGTTAGAGCACATAATTCCAAGCTACTAATATTCATTAGAAAGGACAAGAGATCTCGGAGGATGCGTTATAAATCACCCCCATTGTTTAGATACATAAACAATGAAAAACTGATTGTTTCTCAATAGGTAGATCGCGAGTCACGGAATCATTAAAAAAAAAGGTTGAGAAGTTTGACTTGTAAAGTGTAAAAATATAATTTTATGTAAAAAGTCGATAGATTACTTTATTTATTATAACTTTTTTGATTAATTCAAACAGATGGCGGCACGTTTTCGGAATATTTAGTCGAAGAAAACGAAGAAAAGAAAGAAAGAAAGCAAGTCGTATGAAGTGCCTAGGGAACTAAATTAATGGCTATATCCTTGCCCAATCAGTCTCCTTCTCGTTAATTAAGTTAATTACGCATCATTACTTCTATATCCATAATTATATCAATCTGCAATAGCTAATATACAGATAAAATCGATGACATCCAGTGAAGAATAAGGGCATCGATCACAAACCCCATAGATTTTTCATAAATAAAAAATCAAACTCTACTAAGAGATCCTAATATCCTAAAGGAATCATCAGAAATTAAGGCTATGAAAGAATTTCTAAAATTATATCCAGTTACACTTTTATACTTTAGAAGAAAAACAAGTAAATTAGCATAAATATTATTTTAAGAAAAATTGTTGTTTTAGTTGCATTATTATTTATATATACGAGATTCAAGTGAATACAGTTGCGTATTATTTGCAGGAATATTCAATTGTATGCAAATCAGATGGCATACAGTTGAAAAATCTGCATCAGTTACATGCATTTCTGGTAGGAATAGCAATTACATGCATATTAGATAGCAACATGTGATATATCTGCATTAATTGCATGCAACTATAGCACGCATATCACTTATAATACATACAGTCGATATGCTTACATTTGCATTAATTGCAAGTGTATGCAAATAATATGCATAATGCATTTGTATCAGATGGAAATTCATACAAATGCATGCCAATACTATTACTTCTAAAAAATACATTTAAATAAAAAAATTTTTAAATCATGAAGAGTTTTTAAATTAATTTTAAAAACCTGAATTTTATAATTTTCTTATAAATTTTATTATTTATTTTGTTTATTTTGCTCTTTTATTCTTTTTTTAGAAGTTCGTTTATATTCTTAAAGACATCAATAGAAAAAAAATCAACTTCTAAAAAAAAACATTACTAACTTCAAAGCAATTTTCTCCAAGTTTTTTTTTAATGCATAATCATATATAATAATTACTATCATTTATAATATTCCACCAAAGTAAGTTTTACTTTCAAAAACTTAATGAAAAAACATTTTTTTCTTTACTATTTTTAATCAAACTGTAAAAAAATATTGTTATTATTGTGTAAAAAATCGATACTCTTATTAATTTTTTCAAAAAATTATTATTTTAGTGCGGTTTTTTTTCTTTAGATTTTAAAGAAACTTTACATAAAACTACAATAAAATTGAATTCGAATTTAATATATTTATTGTAATTTTATTATTTCATTTAAATGTATTTTTATAAAAAGATTATATTAGAATCTATCAAAAAATATTCTTTCGACATTAGAAGTAATAAAGATCGGCTTTACTTTACGATCCAAGCTATAAATTCTGAAATATGGCAAAAGAGCTGAAACTGTTTTATTGGATGCATTTCGCACAGATTTTGATCAGACTTCTACCCATTTCATCTTATAACAATATTCCATTTTAACGTTTATTAAATACGTATATTAAAATAAGTATTCTGGATTATCAAACTAAGTTTTTAGAATTTTGTAGGATTCTAAAAAAACGCAGAAACTTATAAAATAAGCATTTTGGATTATCAATTCTAAAAGAAAAAAAAAGAATTTTTGGATTATTAAACTAAATTTTTAGAATTCTAAATAATTCTAAAAACAAAGAAAAAGAAGGCTACAACTATCTAATACTAATATTCCAGTCACAGTTTCTCAGACTTTTTGAAATATTTGTATAATTTTTGGATTTTCAAATGTATTTTTTGCGTTTTTAGATCATCTTTTCTATTTTTTAGCTGCTGAGCTTCTTTATTGTAACTTTAACGATCTTTCATACAGATATCTGAAAAGCCTTCAACCAATTTAATCTAATAACAATAGACTTTTATGAGAAAAACAACTTATAGGCGAGTCATAGTTTCTGAGAATTTTTTTATTTTATATAATTTAGGGTAATTTAGATAACTTTATTAATTATTTTTTTAATTAGTAACTTTACAGAGTACTGAAAGAGCATTATATAGAAGTATAGTTCATTACTCTTTTGGGAGTCGCGATCCACTGGTTAAGGTTATATATAATTATAAATTTTTACTTTAAAGATATTTTATATATATATACTAAAAAAATCATTAAAAATAATATTTAAGATAATAAAAAATACAGCATAATTCAATTTTATAAATCGTTATTATTTGAGATAAACAATTTTTTCCGATTTCTTGTGTACAGTATATAAAAATAAAAACAAATTTCTATGCGTAAGATCATTGTTTATCTTATTATATAAAAAAAATTTATCTAAGTTTTGAATTGTTTATTTTTATTTATTCTTATTGTATTTTATACATCCACTCAAAGATTCTGGAACACTAAAATATAGCACTAATGCTGTAAATTTAGAAGAAAAGCACTAAAATATACAATATACAATGCGTATTACTTTCAAATTTGTATAGACATACGCATAATACGATATATAAATTGCCAATTTTCAAAAATTTTTCAAAATAGAAAACATTTAAAGATAGAAGAATACATATAAAACGCATTAATAAAAACTTAGTGTTTGCAACATATGAGAATTGGCATTACTATGCATTATTGACAATACTTAATGATACGAAGTAATTTCCGATATCTAATTATTAATTCAATATATAATTTATAGAAAAATCTATATGTATATTTATAAACATACATTAACAGATATACAGTTAAATTCCCATTTAGCGTTACCATTTATTCGACTTTGAAATGGGTGCTAAACCGAAGTGTTTCAAACAACGAGATTACAGTGACGAATTTGAGTTTGAAAGTCACGTGATATGGTAATAATGCCTTTTGTGACACAAAATTGTACTGTACATTTAGTTAGTTCACAAATACGGAAAAGTTCTCTATTTAAAATTTGTGAGAAAGATATTTTTATATTCGTTTGCGGTTTAAGAGAGCGGTGCAATTTAGGAGGAAATAAATATAACTGTATATATATATATATATATGCAGTTATATTTAGTGTGTATATATATATATATATATATATGTATACTTTATAGGTATTTGTAATATTGTCAATTCAAGTATATCGTAAAAAAACACAAAAGAAATTCCTTTATTTATCTTCTGTAATTATAACTAATCAGTTCAATACAATAATTTAAATATACATCTATTTATAAAACGTATATTGTTTATTGCATTTTGCAAAACAGGAGTGTAGTATGATTTTTCAGCTCGTGCAAGTGTTGCTGCCCTTTAAGAAAATGCATAATTCATTGCGTTAAATGAACTTCTTTTGCGTTTAAAGTCGTCGATCTTGTTTAAAAGGCGATGGAAGATTGGCCTCACGTTTCTGACCCTACTCTATATACTACATATAAACTTCCTTTACACAACTATTCACTCTAAATATGTCACCATTGTAACCGACTCGTATTCGCTTAATTTTATTACAATAATAATAGGTTATTTTGTCAACATTTACATAAAAATTTAAATGCAATTGAATTATATGTGAATAAAATAACTTGGACGGTGTTTTTTTCCTTCTTCTTCTAAGAAATATTCTCCCCTCTAAATATAATGATAGGTAGTTTTTTTTTATTCTTTATTAACATAACATGCCACACCCTCGAATATCCAAAGGGTAACGAACCAATTTGAGCAGCAAAGTAACCAGATAAGTCACATAATCATCTAAAATATTTCTTTATCGTTAAAGGGAATTTACTCCTTAAAAAAAAACTAAAAAATTTCTTAAATAATAATAATTTAAACTATAAAAATTATCAGTTTTTATTCCCTAGGCGTCATATTTTTAATATATCATCAAATCTAAGTTTAGAAATATTCATTTTCTTCTAAAAAAGCAAAATAATAGTCGATTAAGAACAAATGCCAGAGAATATTATGATTGAAGTAAATTAAAAAATTCCAACTTCATGCTAATGGCAGTTAGTTTTTTTTTAGATATCGAAAATAGTTTTTGTGAGGAAGAGAAGGCGTCATATGGGTTTTTTTAGAAGATGCAGATAAGAGTCTTGGTAATATTGTGGTTCCAGAAAGTTGATTAACTGAAAAATTCCAACACAGTTTGCCTTAACGAAATTGTCGTGTCACATCTTAAAGTGGAAGAATTTAAATTTGCAAAAATTCATTTCAAACTCGACTCGTTTTAGAATGCAATTATTTACTTTTTGAGATATTTCGACAATTTTCTAATAAAATATTCCCCAAAAAAATATTATAAAAATTTTTTATAGAATTTACAGAACAATAAGTTTCTAAAAAGTAAAAACTTTTCAATACAATTAAATATCTTTCTACGCTTTTCTAAAAAAATTAATGTTTTAGAAAAATTATTCTAAAAAATTACTGTTTTTAGTCGGGTAATTATAAAGAATAATTTTCTAAAATATTAGTTTTTTTAGAAAGTTTTACTACAATTTTATAATAAAATATATAGAAATTATAACATAAAAATGATTTAGGGGAGACCGGGGCAAGATCGGCATGTTAAGCTTTACTTAAATTTTGTGTAATAAATACTGCTGTAAACTGAAAAAAAAGCTTTGCATATTGTCTATTGGAATGTTACCTTACTATAGAACTGGTTAAAATCAGTTTGGAAATAAAAATAATTAAAATAATTACAACTTTACAAGAAGAGAGAAATTGACGAAGTTGCCCCGGGTATAGGGGCAAGATCGGCAACTTCTCTCTTTTTGTAAAGTTGTAATTATTTTAATTATTTTTATTAAAGTTGCCCCTGGTATAGGGGCAACAGTAATGGGGCAAGATAGGCACGTATATAAAATTATGTTATTAACAATGTATAAGTTGGAATTCACTATTAAAACAAAGAAATACAAATCCAACACCCATTTAATATTATTACAACGAAATGCAAGTTCAAAGACATATATACATGAATAACAAATGCAAACATGTTTTCATTTATCATCTGTTTGATTTTTATCCTTTGCTTCTAATGTGGCTTTATGTTGCCGATCTTACCCCGCTAGTCATGATTTCGAAACATTAAGTACAACCCTGAGAACAGAATGCCAAGCCACGATCTGGCCACGTGAATAAGTTGAAGTTACATCCTTCTAACAGGAAAAGTAACTTTCGTTATCATGGAATTATAACAAAACCTGCCAATTCAATATAAATGGAAAAAAAATATTATATGGAATTGAACGAAAATGAAAATTTGCTTGATAATTCAACTACGCTTGTTGGAGAACAATAAAAACACTACACTCAACAAGCCACCAATAAAACTCAACTGCCTAACCTATAACCAAAGTCTCCTTTTAATTTGTTTTTAAAAAAAAGCGCTTGACAAACTTGCCCCGCATGCCGAAGTTGCCCCGGTCTCCCCTATATTTAAAAGTATTCCTACAGTTTTCTAATACAACATTTGAAGAATATATTTTCTAAAAAATCTGATATTTTAAAGCTATTTTAAACTTTCAAATTCTTGATAATTCTTAAAAAAATTATTTATTTTTGAAGATATTTATATAATTTTTCAATAAAATACTTCAAAAATGTATTTTTTTAAATTAATTTTTTAGAAGATATACATATCATTTCTCTTTATTTATTTATATTTTTACAAAAGAAATTCAAGTAACAGTTTCTTTTTTTTTCTATTCTCGATGGTTTTTTTTAGCTATATGTATGCTTTTTACTTTCTAAAATAACGATTTGGACGGAAGGAAATGGTTTGCTCTCTTGGAATTTCTTTCTAAATTTCTAAAGATAAATCTGAAAGTAAAGAAAAAGTTTCTCACTCACTTTGAGGAGACTTCAAAAAATTTCGTGCTTTTTTTGAAACGAAATTTGCCGAATTGAAAAATATATTTTTATAAATATCACGTCCAAAAACAAGAAATTAAAACAAATAATATGTTTACTGTCATCTTTTTAAAAACATATTTGAAAAAAAAATCTAAAAAAATTCTTGAGGTAATAAATTTTTAGATGCGAAATTTCTAATATAATTGTAAAAGATATCGTCATAAACAAGTGTTAAATTACAATTTATCACATTTATCCATTAGAGAAAATTAGAAGAATTCTTAAGAAGATTTTACGTTAGAGCACATAATTCCAAGCTACTAATATTCATTAGAAAGGACAAGAGATCTCGGAGGATGCGTTATAAATCACCCCCATTGTTTAGATACATAAACAATGAAAAACTGATAAGATATATGGAATAAAATATATATATTTCCCTTAGGATTTTTTGGTAGTAGAAATATCTAATCGGGCTTTTTTGCCATAAATCGGGGCATTGGCAACCGTAAAAGTCACATAGAAAAACATGGAGACCGAAATACATTTCTTGTTACAAAACATTACACGGATATATTTCCTGATACCGAATGTCGATCACGTTTATCTTACTGCTGAATTTATAAGTTTCTATTGATTTTTTTGACCTTTCATTCTAAAAAATTAATATGTGATAACATATATTCAATAGAATATATTGTTATATAAATTTCAATGCTTTAAATTAATACCTGAATGTTAGATGATGGCATGTTTTGAAATTTCCCAGATGTATTCAATATTAAAAAATTTTAATTTTTAATATTGAATTTAATGTTAATTTTAATTACTTTTTAAATACAAATGACGTGTTTAAGGTGTTCGAATAATAAAGAAACAATTTCCTAGATATAGAAGCGATATATAAATTAAGAAATTAAGAAACCCACACCCTTCGATAAAATCTTCTCGTTAAAGATAAGAGATATATTCGTTTTGTCAGAATGATGCACACTTTTACGTCAATTTGACGTCATTTTACAGCGCATTACAAATATATATATATATATATACAGTATATAGTATAAAATAGGTGTAAAAGTATACACTATTGTAAGAACACTAATATATACGAGGTAAATCTATCCCACAATTTTAAATAATTATTATATCCGGTATATTGTACCTGCGGGTTGGGTCCTCAGAATTAAACATGTTTAGTTTGGTATCTTTATCTTTAATACCGTTTATATAAAATAAGTGTATTTAGGAAGGGTCAAAGGAACATACACTTCCTTAATAGTAGTCTTTTAGGTCTACCTACAAGAAAATTTATGCATAAATCTATCCCAGATGTCCCCGTAATGATGATACCCGGATTTATATAATGTAAGTTGGCATGAAGGGGCAGAATTAAGCTATAAGTATACAAAAAAAATCGATTTATCAGTAATTAGGAGAGCATCGAAATTAAATTTTAACTTCAGAATAGTATAATATAACATATTCAAATCCGGGATTAGGTTTATTGCCGAAGTTTTGTATTATTTTAAAGCTAAATGTTAGCTATAAATAGAGGTAATGTTGCAGAATGGAGTAAAGGTTAAGAGAGAGACAGGGTGGAAGCAGGAGGATAGGAAGCGACTCTACTTCTTTACCGCTAGATGGAGAGTGTACAATGACAAGTCGGTCGGTGGCAAGAAAGGCAGCTCAACATACTAATGCTTCCATTAGAGATACGTAATGGTTCTTCTCACTTCACAATTACATATTCCGAGTTACTTCTGAACCCCTATAATAGCGACAGTCGGAAACAAAACAAAATGCAAATGAATACGAAATTATCGTTTTACATTCAGAAAAGGTTGGGATAAAACAAATTGAGGCAGTGCTAGATAAAGCTACCTTTTTAAAAGATAGCGAAGATAATTTAAATTTTCGCTTTAAATTTCTTTACTTTATTACTCGATTCGACTTCATTAAAATGCATTTAAGAGAAAGAAAAAGAAGAAGGGAGAAAAAATAAATAACATTTTTTCCCTTTATTATCATTTATGATATTTGCTCGACGTAAATTAAATTTATTTACTTTTTCAAAATATGCAGAGTAAAATTTTTCTGAAATAAAGTAAATATTAATTAATTATACTAAATAAAAGTAAAGTTTTTCGTCTTGTAGATATTATATATGATAAGGAGTTAATAGATAATATAATTTTGAGAATTTAAAATCAAATTTTTTTTAAAAAAAATCTCTAAAGTATCATTTAAATAAATTTCTAGTATTGTTATGCTTTATCTTTAAGCATATAATCATGAATTAATGGATAATTTGTTTTAATTTCGTAATTATAAAGTACTGTATTTTACTTCTTAAAAAATTCATACGGAATATAATTTTTTTTAATTTGAAATTAATTAGCATTCATCTTAAAGCGTATAATCGTATTTTAATAGGTTATTTACTTTCATTTCGCGAATATAAAATATCCTTTTTCTAGAAAAAACTCTCACAAAAAAATCTGTAAAAAAGTAAAACGTTAAAATTAAAAAATTTTAATGTAATTATCTTTTATTTTAAAGCGTATAATCAAGCATTAATAGCCTGTTCGACTTTAATTTTATAAATATAAAACACTTATCTTCTAAAAAAATTCATCCATAAAGCTGAAAAAGTATAATCTAAATATGATTGTCGTTGATCTTTAGTCATATATTCGTGTATTACGAGATAAATATGCTTTAATTTCGTGACTATAAAACACTTCATTTTAAATATTTACAAAAATGTCATTTAAAGAAATCTCTAAATGTGATTATCGCTTCTCTTAAAGCATATAATCGCGAGCTAATGAATAATCTTGTTTTAATTTCGTAAATTATATTCACGAAATTAAAATAAATTGTTTCTTCAAAAAATCCCATCCAAAAATTCATAAAAACACATGTACTGTACTGTACATAACATTCTTAAATGTAATTATCCTTTATTTTAAAGCATATAATCCTATATTAATAAATAATTTTTTCTGTAAAATCGTAAATACAAAATACTTTTCTTCTAAAAACTCCATCCAAAAAATCTAAAAACGCATAATTTAAAAAAATAATTGTTTATTTTAACAAAATATATTCGTGCATTAAATTTAATGAAAATAAAACATTTTTCTAAAAAATCCATCTAAAAAATGTACAAAAGCATTATTGAAAAAGGAAATTTATAATTTTACAGTCCACTTTTATTTGATAAAATAAATCTTTCATCTCTTAAGAAAATAATATCACAGATTATTTTAATTATTTTTTTGAAATTACACTTTTCATTCCACATTCAAAAGGTTAACTTTTAATTAAAAAAATAAAAAAAAATTGTATTTGATATTTAATTAACAATACCATTGATTAAATTCAAAATGATCTTTCTTATTTTTTCAATCTAAAAAAAAATAGAAAACTTACAAGTAATATTTAAATTATTAAAAATAAAAAAAAATAAAAAAAATCAAATGATAATTTTTCTAACTAATAAAAATAAATAGAATTTATTTTTCTATTCAGAAGTAAAGCTTAAATTATTATTATTTTAGTTTATTTATTTATTTATATGTTGACATAAGACTATATTTAATTTTACTGAATTAAATTAAAAATAATTTAAATATAAATTTTTTTATTTCCAAAATAATTCACTTTCTAGAATTAAAATATTACTTTTTAAGAAAAAAAATTAATTTATATTAGTTTTAAATATTTTTAAAGAAATTCTAAATTGAATAAAAATTAAAATTAAAAGATAAACATTTAAAAAGTGTAATTATTTAGATTTCAAATAGAAATTTTTTTAAATTTAAATTGAGTAAAAACAAATTTAAAAAAAAACTTTATAATTCGAATCTAAAATTTACATTTTAAAAAAGTCTCTAAATTCAAATTAAATTAAGAGATAATTTTTTCGTAAATATAACTAAAATTATACTTAAAATACTAAATAAATTACATCTAAAAATTTTTAAATTTTAGAAATTTGATTTTTTAGAATCAAAACTCAAAAATATTTGTAGTAAAATTAAAATTCGAACTCAAAGATTTTTAGAAGTTAGAATTTTTTTTAGATCTTTATTCAGAAATTCGAATTATCAGATATAATTTTTAAAATTTCGATCGTTTTAGATTTTTATGCAGGAATTTTCATATAGAAATCTCAAGGTTTATTAAATTTGATTTAAATCTACTTAAAATTAAATCCACATTTTAATAATTTAACATTTATTTGGATTAGAAGTAATCAAGCGCTTATTGTAATTATCATTCGAATTGGAATTATTATGGAAATCTCTTTCTAAGTTTTAATATTTGGAATAATTTCAAGTACAAATTCCTTTTCTGGAACAGGAATATTCATAATCATAGTTTAAATCGTGATAAATATAGAAATTGAGAGGGTATAAACATGTAAAATCCATACGCCGAGACAGATGCTGCACTCGAACAATACTCAAAATTATCATTTAAATTAAAATTTGGTACAGCTTTTGTTCATAGAAAACTTAGAAATTGAACCTTATTGTGTGATGATATTTTTTTAAAAAATCGAATTGAAATACATCGATATTAAGTATTATGTATCTACCAGATGATCCAAAAGTTGGTTAACAATTGTAATTCTATGTTATTCAAATACATAATTGTGTTTCCATAGTTTTATAAACGAATGTTTGTGGTATACACAAAATGAAGCACGGTTTACTGACTTTTGAACCACTCTATATAATAAGATATTATTGAAACGGGTTTGCCCAAAAGTTAATTAACTTGTGTAAAAACTAAATCGTTGTCTTACTCAATATTTAAACATATTTCTTCTGTTTCCACAATTAGCTTTATTCTAAACATCACGAGTGTACTTAGAACACACGAAAATAAAACACGGTTAACTAATTTCTGAACCACCTGGATAATAATTAAAACTTTCATTAAATTTATTGCAAACTCTCTTAAACATTATGTATTAATATTATGAAAGAGGGATGGCTCAAAAGTTAGTTAACCATTGTAAAAGCTGAATTGCTGTCTCATTCAAATACTTAGAAGTCTTAGATACTTAATGTTTTACTACGTTCCAATTGTTTTAATCTCAGTTGATGATTTATATTCATTAGTATACTTAACACATGGCAAGGAAAACACAGTTAACTGACTTTTGGAACCAACCTATATAATCATGTATTATTAAAACTTTCATCAAATTTATTATTGTAAACGCCCTTAAATTTATCATAGAAAATATTATTAATCATGTGGATTTTTAATACGAAATTCTAAAGAAAAAAAAATTAGAATTTATAATAATTAAAGTTATTACATTTTTAGATTAATTAAGTCACTTTCAAATATAGGCGATTGGTAATTAATCACGGTGTGTTTTGAATGTAAAAACATTTATCTTTGCCTCATTCTGCCATATATTTTGTACTTAGTGACAGACCTTTCACTTTGATTAAAATTTGCACACGTCGCTTTCTCTACTTTTAATGTGTTCTCGCTTTACTTTATACAAATTTGCACTTTCTAATTTTCCATTAAAATCACGTTTGTCCCACAGAAATAATAAATTTAATAATAGATAACGCTTCTTTAAGCTTTCTAAATATAGAGGAATTCATTCATTTATTTATTTTTTGCTAATTATGTTACTAGAATGATATTATTTTTAAGTTGGTGCCATGAAAATTTGTAAATTTAATTATGTGTAATTATTGTCGTGTTAATAAAGTGTATAGTGTGGAAGAAATTGCATTTATTAATTTTCGTTCACACTAGAATGTAGTTGCGGTCGGATATGGTTGTGTTGTGGGTATACGTACTTTATGAGGTATAAGCGTTATGACTTATTAGTGCCTATAATATAGATAACTATTTTATGAATGGTGTGCTTAGCATGTGCTTTATTTAGTTATAAGTGTGCTTAGCTGATTAATATGCTAAACCAACAAACTATACGAGTACACATGCATTTCGTGCTGGTGTAAATGGTATGAGCACGCTTATATTCTGATTGTGGTGTAGTGTTTATGCATTATGACGTAGTGATGACAATCATATCAGCGTGCTTAGGTTGTGGTTATATTGATATCCGTGATTACGCATAAGCCATAATTGCGCTGATGCCTATTACAGTATGAGTGTGTGTATATTACGGCTGTATTGATGGTTGTAATAAGAATGTAATTATTTTAATCCCTGTAATATGACTAATCATTAATTATAACGATGCCAATGCTTGTTATATACATGCATAGATTTCCGCTATGCTAATATCTTTCATATGGATTTGCATATATAATTTATTAATAAATGCAAGTGATTATGTATGCCATATTGGTGCATATATATCATTATTGTGTCAATATTGTAGTGTGGTCGTAAATAAACTACAATTACTTTTCTAACTCTTTTAATTATCTTCTTAGACATCAGCGGCTATCTTGATGGAATAAGCTGGTAATGCTAAGACAGGAGCTTAAAATAAAGTAGAAGAAAAGCTATGTCTAGTGTATATCTAGTAGCTTTAGTAGCCATAATGAGGTCACGGACCATATCGGCATTCTCTTTATCTTTCAAAGACAAATTTGTCAACATCTGAGAAAAGAGACAATTGATCGATTCTAGCGGCAGATTGTATGGAGTGATGGATTAGCTGAAGCGCACATTTATTTTATCCCAGATTTGCAGCACCAACAAACTACGGTATAAGGTCAGTGACAATGATTTTCTACCAAAGTGGACTTTCTAAATTGCTATACCAGTCCATAAATCATGGCCAGCCTGTAGATAACAAGTTAAAGTTGGTTAAATGAACCTCATCGACGAAAGAAAAAAAAATTGATTTTAAAAGCAAAAATGACGTCATTTATGAGTAATTTAACTCTTTAACAAATTACTGTTATATAAATTACTTACATTTCTCTAAAATATTTACATTAAAAAGAAAAAAAATGATTATATCTATACATAGAAGATGGCATTTTAAGGATTTGATAAATTTATAACGCTTAGAAATGTAGTGAATTTCGTAACAAAGCACTAAAAAAAATAACTTAATACATACTGTATATGTAAAAAGTAATACTTTCATTCAGGAATTGATTAAAACACATCATTAAATGCAACGTCATCACTTCTCGATTAATCACAGCTTTGAATTCTCTTGCCATTAAAACTAACGAGCGTAGGAATTGAGTTATACCTGAGGACATTTTTGCACCTTAATGGTTAGGTGTGACTGTAAGAAGACTCGGTTAAGCAATTAATGCTCTTAGAAGGTTTTTATCTTCTTTCTTTAGAACAATGAAGTTTTGTAGGGCTTCGGGCGACAAAATGAGAATCAGACACATTAGCAAATGAGAGCTGCTGGGACCTAACAAAATGCCCTAAGGAAAAACAGGAGAAAGAAAAAAACAGAAAGTGATGCACCGCGAAAGGTGGTTTAGTAAATAAAGTTGTTAAAAATATTAAAAAAAATACTCATTTAACGTGATGGAGTGCGGGTTTTTATGTGCGAAATCAATATTAAACAACATTCTATATACCGGTGAAGTGTTTTATGTAATGTCCTAATTAAAAAGTGAACATAAACGTTCTTTTTGGAAGATAATTGAACTGTTTAACGTTTTATCGATTACCTCGGCGTGTATAAAAAGTTTATCCGCTAATTAGTGTTTTTAAATTTTAAAAAATTATGTATAAATAATTGCAAAAAATCAAAAAATACGTCTTTTTTTATTGCTTAGCTTATTAAAAATCAATCATGTCGCTCTAATTGTAAATTAAAATTATTCTTAAATTTATCATAGAAAATATTATTAATCATGTGGATTTTTAATACGAAATTCTAAAGAAAAAAAAATTAGAATTTATAATAATTAAAGTTATTACATTTTTAGATTAATTAAGTCACTTTCAAATATAGGCGATTGGTAATTAATCACGGTGTGTTTTGAATGTAAAAACATTTATCTTTGCCTCATTCTGCCATATATTTTGTACTTAGTGACAGACCTTTCACTTTGATTAAAATTTGCACACGTCGCTTTCTCTACTTTTAATGTGTTCTCGCTTTACTTTATACAAATTTGCACTTTCTAATTTTCCATTAAAATCACGTTTGTCCCACAGAAATAATAAATTTAATAATAGATAACGCTTCTTTAAGCTTTCTAAATATAGAGGAATTCATTCATTTATTTATTTTTTGCTAATTATGTTACTAGAATGATATTATTTTTAAGTTGGTGCCATGAAAATTTGTAAATTTAATTATGTGTAATTATTGTCGTGTTAATAAAGTGTATAGTGTGGAAGAAATTGCATTTATTAATTTTCGTTCACACTAGAATGTAGTTGCGGTCGGATATGGTTGTGTTGTGGGTATACGTACTTTATGAGGTATAAGCGTTATGACTTATTAGTGCCTATAATATAGATAACTATTTTATGAATGGTGTGCTTAGCATGTGCTTTATTTAGTTATAAGTGTGCTTAGCTGATTAATATGCTAAACCAACAAACTATACGAGTACACATGCATTTCGTGCTGGTGTAAATGGTATGAGCACGCTTATATTCTGATTGTGGTGTAGTGTTTATGCATTATGACGTAGTGATGACAATCATATCAGCGTGCTTAGGTTGTGGTTATATTGATATCCGTGATTACGCATAAGCCATAATTGCGCTGATGCCTATTACAGTATGAGTGTGTGTATATTACGGCTGTATTGATGGTTGTAATAAGAATGTAATTATTTTAATCCCTGTAATATGACTAATCATTAATTATAACGATGCCAATGCTTGTTATATACATGCATAGATTTCCGCTATGCTAATATCTTTCATATGGATTTGCATATATAATTTATTAATAAATGCAAGTGATTATGTATGCCATATTGGTGCATATATATCATTATTGTGTCAATATTGTAGTGTGGTCGTAAATAAACTACAATTACTTTTCTAACTCTTTTAATTATCTTCTTAGACATCAGCGGCTATCTTGATGGAATAAGCTGGTAATGCTAAGACAGGAGCTTAAAATAAAGTAGAAGAAAAGCTATGTCTAGTGTATATCTAGTAGCTTTAGTAGCCATAATGAGGTCACGGACCATATCGGCATTCTCTTTATCTTTCAAAGACAAATTTGTCAACATCTGAGAAAAGAGACAATTGATCGATTCTAGCGGCAGATTGTATGGAGTGATGGATTAGCTGAAGCGCACATTTATTTTATCCCAGATTTGCAGCACCAACAAACTACGGTATAAGGTCAGTGACAATGATTTTCTACCAAAGTGGACTTTCTAAATTGCTATACCAGTCCATAAATCATGGCCAGCCTGTAGATAACAAGTTAAAGTTGGTTAAATGAACCTCATCGACAAAAGAAAAAAAAATTGATTTTAAAAGCAAAAATGACGTCATTTATGAGTAATTTAACTCTTTAACAAATTACTGTTATATAAATTACTTACATTTCTCTAAAATATTTACATTAAAAAGAAAAAAAATGATTATATCTATACATAGAAGATGGCATTTTAAGGATTTGATAAATTTATAACGCTTAGAAATGTAGTGAATTTCGTAACAAAGCACTAAAAAAAATAACTTAATACATACTGTATATGTAAAAAGTAATACTTTCATTCAGGAATTGATTAAAACACATCATTAAATGCAACGTCATCACTTCTCGATTAATCACAGCTTTGAATTCTCTTGCCATTAAAACTAACGAGCGTAGGAATTGAGTTATACCTGAGGACATTTTTGCACCTTAATGGTTAGGTGTGACTGTAAGAAGACTCGGTTAAGCAATTAATGCTCTTAGAAGGTTTTTATCTTCTTTCTTTAGAACAATGAAGTTTTGTAGGGCTTCGGGCGACAAAATGAGAATCAGACACATTAGCAAATGAGAGCTGCTGGGACCTAACAAAATGCCCTAAGGAAAAACAGGAGAAAGAAAAAAACAGAAAGTGATGCACCGCGAAAGGTGGTTTAGTAAATAAAGTTGTTAAAAATATTAAAAAAAATACTCATTTAACGTGATGGAGTGCGGGTTTTTATGTGCGAAATCAATATTAAACAACATTCTATATACCGGTGAAGTGTTTTATGTAATGTCCTAATTAAAAAGTGAACATAAACGTTCTTTTTGGAAGATAATTGAACTGTTTAACGTTTTATCGATTACCTCGGCGTGTATAAAAAGTTTATCCGCTAATTAGTGTTTTTAAATTTTAAAAAATTATGTATAAATAATTGCAAAAAATCAAAAAATACGTCTTTTTTTATTGCTTAGCTTATTAAAAATCAATCATGTCGCTCTAATTGTAAATTAAAATTATTGAATCGAGTTTATAAGCTGAGCCCTTTATTCGAATTATTTTATGATTATGAATAAAATTACAGATTTATTTTTTTTTTAAGTTTTTAGATTTTTTTTTGGCTTAAGAAATAATTTTATATACGGGCACATAAAATACTTTGATATATTCTGGAGTATATACAATCTAATTTACATAATTAGAAAGAATTTGAGGACAAAGGATCGTAAAATATGAATAAAAAAGCAATTTTAAAAACTTCTTTAGAGTTTCTAATCTTATTTAATTACTTTTATACACTTTTTATATAGTTTATAAAATACAGAATATAAATTGTTTATACATTACACAGTAAAAACCTGTCTAAAACGGAATCTGAATAAAACGGAAACCTACCTAAACGGAAGAAACTTCGAAACGGAGTCGATTTTCTATATTAAATTTTACTATAAGCCGGAAACACGTCCAACGAGGAAACGGAAGAGTTTTTTTGGGTTCAAAGAACGTAACTTAACTTAAATAAAGGGGGAAATTAAGATTCCACTTGAAGACAAATAAGTAATATCACTCCTTTAGATATAACGGTTACTTCAGAACATCCGAGAACGATTTAGAACCTTTCCAGAGAAACGAAGGGTCATGCGAACAAGATTTTTGTTAATATTAGTCTTTCTTGAAATTAACCAAGGACAGAATCGAATATACTCAAGAATCGAGTCTTGTACAAAAAGGTACGAATGTAATTCATTGAAAACAATGTCAATAATGTAACGCCTGCTGCCAATTTGTATTGTACGGAGTACTAGTACCGATTATTATAGAACAACTTGATTAACATTGTTGATAATTATAGAGATTGGGGTTAACAATTAGAGTATTAAAATTCCTCGAGAAGTCAAATCACAGAGTAATTTGGTCTCAATATTACTGTGATGTGATTAGAATTTTCGACGACAGAGCGAGACACTAGCTCTTGGTATCCGAATTGGCTTGTTCGTTATGTGAACTCATAAGTTCACAAGTACTCGGGAACAACGAAACCTTTACAGAATCGATTAGTTCTTAATTCTTGCACTCCATCTTTAGTTGGAATCGCTTTGAATTAGGTTTAATTCGAATTAATTTTAAGATTACTTTAAGAACAACCGTGCGATGTCCCAAACCAGTTTTAACAGTTCTAAAAAACATATTTTGGTTAACTAACTTTTGGGCCATGAATGTAATTAATTTACATTAAAAAATATTATTTAATATCTTAATTCTGACATAAGAATAGCTAACTTTAAGAAGAAAATTATTTAGAATTTTTTTAAACATTTTTCTTTTGATTTATTACTTTCCACTTTAAATGTCTCTTTGGTTACTTTTTGAACATGAATTATTGGTTAGCAGGAGAGTAGAGTAAGAAATTTAACTCAGATTTTCTAAGAAAGTACTTAATAATGCTCGAATAAATAAACTTTATTTTAAAACATCCTCGAGTTATTTTAATAAATTTAATTTAAAAATTAAATTTTATATCATGCAATTCTTAATTATAGTTAAATGAACCTCATCGACGAAAGAAAAAAAAATTGATTTTAAAAGCAAAAATGACGTCATTTATGAGTAATTTAACTCTTTAACAAATTACTATTATATAAATTACTTACATTTCTCTAAAATATTTACATCAAAAAGAAAAAAAATGATTATATCTATACATAGAAGATGGCATTTTAAGGATTTGATAAATTTATAACGCTTAGAAATGTAGTGAATTTCGTAACAAAGCACTAAAAAAAATAACTTAATACATACTGTATATGTAAAAAGTAATACTTTCATTCAGGAATTGATTAAAACACATCATTAAATGCAACGTCATCACTTCTCGATTAATCACAGCTTTGAATTCTCTTGCCATTAAAACTAACGAGCGTAGGAATTGAGTTATACCTGAGGACATTTTTGCACCTTAATGGTTAGGTGTGACTGTAAGAAGACTCGGTTAAGCAATTAATGCTCTTAGAAGGTTTTTATCTTCTTTCTTTAGAACAATGAAGTTTTGTAGGGCTTCGGGCGACAAAATGAGAATCAGACACATTAGCAAATGAGAGCTGCTGGGACCTAACAAAATGCCCTAAGGAAAAACAGGAGAAAGAAAAAAACAGAAAGTGATGCACCGCGAAAGGTGGTTTAGTAAATAAAGTTGTTAAAAATATTAAAAAAAATACTCATTTAACGTGATGGAGTGCGGGTTTTTATGTGCGAAATCAATATTAAACAACATTCTATATACCGGTGAAGTGTTTTATGTAATGTCCTAATTAAAAAGTGAACATAAACGTTCTTTTTGGAAGATAATTGAACTGTTTAACGTTTTATCGATTACCTCGGCGTGTATAAAAAGTTTATCCGCTAATTAGTGTTTTTAAATTTTAAAAAATTATGTATAAATAATTGCAAAAAATCAAAAAATACGTCTTTTTTTATTGCTTAGCTTATTAAAAATCAATCATGTCGCTCTAATTGTAAATTAAAATTATTGAATCGAGTTTATAAGCTGAGCCCTTTATTCGAATTATTTTATGATTATGAATAAAATTACAGATTTATTTTTTTTTTAAGTTTTTAGATTTTTTTTTGGCTTAAGAAATAATTTTATATNCTATATATCTAGAATACGTCAAACTATAGAATTTGTATGAGATAAAGATTAATTTATGAAAAATTATATTTAAAAAAATAAATTTATTTCAAAAACTTTCTATATTTACACGAAATATTTAATTAAGCTATAAATAGCATGAATCAAAAAATCGTAGCTTTAATCAATTCTTGAATGGAGAGAAGAGCTCACTTTTAGACAGATTACATGTGTTTACAGATTAAACTAATACTAAAATGATAATCCGTCCTACTATTGTTATTATAAACTACTAGTAGGCAATCAATCACCATTATCCAAGGATTTTATATTGATACAATAATCAATTTATGTCGATAAACACCATCCTAACAACAACAAAATAATTCTTAACAAAGTCGAGTATATAACTCGAAAAACATTTTTCCAAAAAAAAAAAAAAATTATTGTTTATATTAATATTGTCATTCAAAAAATACCTCAAATAAAAAAATACAAACAAGTTTATTGTTTTTTCTAGTTTTACTTATCATTCAAAAACACTTAGTACACTTAGATTCACTATAATCCATTGCTTCTTCCGATTTATTGTTATTTAAAAATCACGAAAAATAAAAATAAAATACACTTAAATTTATTATAATTCATTGTTTCTTCAAATTTAATATCATTTAAAAGACATAAGATCAAAATAGACCCACTTAGATTCATTGTAATTTATTGTTTCTCCCAATTTTCTTTATCATTGAAAAAATATATTTAGATTCTTTGTAGGAACTCTGTTTTTCCGAGTTTAAAGTCGTTCAAAAATACACGTTTAGGTTTATTGTAAGATTAAATAATTACAATTTTCAATCATAATTTTCAAAATTTATCTACAGTTTAACTTGGGAACAGTTTTAATTCAGTTTGTTATTAGCCTTATTGACTTTAGTTTTATGTAGGGTGACTTTAACGATGATCTTTGCCATTATTCACTTTAGCATATTAAATCGCGATATGAAATATCTGTTTAAAATTCAATCTACTCATAGAAGACTACTGTTTTATATAAATATTTGCTTTTCCAAACACAGATTATAAAGATCCGTCTTCATATTGTTACAATATAATATACTGTCCTTTCTCAATTTATAACTTTCATAACTAGAAAAATATAGTGTTTTGGGACAATTTATTCAGACTATACCTAAGTTAAGCTGATATTTTTATATTTTATAACCTGCAGGATAACTTAAAGTCATATTTCGAACAGGAAAGAACCTTCGATTTATATAGAATTCCTGTTTTTCTATGATCTTAGTGTGTAGAACTTTTTGCTTCACATAAATGAAAGTATAAAAAATATACACTTTAACCTCCTTTTACGTCCAAATTTCATTATATTTTAGAACTCTACACGTTCTAATTTAAAAAGTAAACTTATTTATGATATTTAAGTAAAGTAAGAGCTATAATTAGACTTAAATTAGAAGCAAAAGAGCATCTCGATTATGGCTCTTGCTTCATTAAAATAAGAATTAAGAATCAATAACCTGACATTATCTAACTTCATATTATAGAACAACTTGATTAACATTGTTGATAATTATAATAAAATGTAGGTTCTAATTAACAATTTTATTTATAATTAAAATTAAAGTTGTTTTTAGAATTTAAATGAAATATTTTAATTTTAAACTTTAATGTTTAGTTATATAAAACCGAACTCTCAATCTAATTTAAAATGAATTAATTTTAAAAATATTCTAAAATTTGTTTAATTAAAGTATTCTTACTTTATTATAACTTATAATTTATAAGATTATTTTTTAATTAAATTTTTAATTAGAACTGATTTATAAATTATAAAGAAAGATGGCCCAAAAGTCAATTAACCGTAGTAATCTTAAACTGTTTTCTTACTGAAACATTTTATTACATAAAGATATAAATAAAGAAATACAGATTGATTCAAAAGTCAGTTAATCATCGTATTAAAACTACAGTCGAACCCCCGTTTATACGTTTCTCAGTTGTACGTTTTTTGCAATTATACGTTATGTATTTCCTGCACGGTTCTTTCTTCATTATAAAAAGATTAAGTTATAATGATTTTGCATTTATACGTCATATTTTTCGGTACCCTGCAACACTTTTTTCTCACTTATGCTTTTCCTGACCTGACGAATTTTCCCGTTTAGAAAATCGCTCCGCCAGTCCAATACATTTAAAATTATAGCTTTCCACGTTTTGTAGTGTAAACCAATTTAGCTGAGCGAATAAAAATCGCTTTCCGGTTTCTCTTCGTTTTCACTATTCGCTGTCAATATGAGCTAACCTTTAGAATGACTTCATTCTTTCACGTGACTGGAGTTTCGACGGAAGGAGCAACTGATGTCACATACTTTGTACCATTGAAAAAAACAAGAAAGAAATAAAACTTGATCATTTTTTAAAAGAACATGACTTAATTTCACATGTTTTACTTTTTTTTAAATGATATTCAAATATAGTATACAATATATATAGTAAATAAACTGAAAAACTTCTTTGTTAAGAATTACACGTAGAAATTCAGCTATAAAGTAACGGACCCCACTGGTGGATCAAACAAGCCACTTGAACCCACTAGATCAGGCCTTCTAATCGAGGACTAGGCGTTTGGAAGTCGGAACCTAATAGTTAATTCCCTAAGGAGTGTCAGAAAACTCTATACTCTGTCTCACTCAATAGGTACGGTATATTACTTGATTTAAGTAATAAATAATTATCATAAGCTAACCGAGTTTATGATAATGAGAATGTATCTCTTTGTCCCATGTAAAAGTTATAGCGGATACCAGTGTGTACAGTATTAATATGAGCTGTGCCATACTTTTCTGGTGACTACATTCACTCTGAAAGTAATTCAAAAGTAGTTTCACTGGTATGTTTTTTACACTTATACAATATTTTTACAGTTCCCTTGAAAAACGTATAAACGAGGTTCGACTGTACTATTTTATTGAAATACAATTGAACCCCTTTTACAGAAGTACGGTGTGGTGCAAATTAACACTGAATTTGTACTGTACTGTACGTGTAATTCGTAACTTATGAATCATAAGTTACTATACTGTATGTAATGTATAATACATTTGAACAACGTATAAAAGGAAAAATGTGAAATTAAGTCATGTACTTGTACGTTTTTCCAATGGACTTGTCACATATTGGTACAAAGTATGTGACATCAGTTGTCTCCTTCCACCGAAAGAGTGAAAAGTCATTCTAAAGGTTAGCTCATATTGACAGCGAATAGTGGAAACGAATGAGAAACCGGAAAGCTATTTTTATACGCTTAACGAAATTGATTCACGCTAAAAACGTGGAAAACGAAAATTTTCAACGTGTTGGACTGGCAACGTAATTTGCTAAACGGGAAAATCTGCCGGAAGCGGCGTCACGTGTTTCATATTATTCGTTTTCCTTTTTCATCTGCTGGTGCCCTGTCAAAGTAAACTAAGCTGAAGCGAATACTTATTTAGTTTTTTTTTTCATTTTTTAAAATAATCGCATGAAATTTTTCTATTTTAAAGTGAATAACACATAAGTGAGAAAAATATGACGTATAAATGCAAAATCGTATAAACGAAAAACGTATAACGGAAGTATTTATGGAGAAAATACCGTGAAGAAAATATTTAATGGATAATTGCGAAAAATGCACAACTGAGAAACATATGAGATTGGAATTTACTTCGTTAATTAACCATGTAAATGAAGTACAGGGCGACCCAAAAGTCAGTTAACCATTGTAAACAGTAAATTATTATTTTTTCACTCAATACATCGACTTTCTTGAGAAAACTGTTAACAAAAAACACAGTTAATTGGCTTTTGGATTTACTTCTTCGTATATTTATATAATATTTTAAGAGTGTTTATAATTTAAGTTTAATGTATATTTTAAAAAAATCGTTTAAATTACATAACGAAATGATTATTTTTTTGAAATTCTAAAGTATAGAATTTCGTTCTAAAAACACAGAAGCTGCCATTTCAAAAAAGAAAAAAAACACACATTTTCAATTTAATTATTAAGAAAAAGGAAAGAAAGAAATTAGTTGAAGAAGTCTGGAAGTTACATTTTATTAAATATTCTTATTGAAAACAGAAATTGAAAGAAAACAAACGTAAAGAAAACATAAAAGTAACTAAAGTAATTAATAGCTTTGATAAAATTTTTATATTTTATTTTCTCACAAAGATCTTGTGCAAATTAACCTTTTGGAAACACATAATGAATTACAAGATATCGAACAAATTCAATTATTTACTGATAAAATTAGTGTTCGTATGTGTTTTTTTTTTTTTTAGATTTCCCATTCACAAATTGAAATTGCTTTTCACTTGTCATAAAACTTTACACAGTCTCAGTCTTAAATGAATTCTACCTGAGAATACCTCGGAGAATTTTCTCTTGTTTCGTTCTTGAACGTGTTGAGACTTGTTTAATTTGCCTTCCTTTAATTAAAGTAAAGACGTTATCGGTTGCTGACTTGACAACACAAAAACACAATCCAAAGCCACCTCATTCGATACCTTCACATCTAACGCTAAATAATACAAGAATTATGCCAGTAAAGTGCAAGTAAAATCATTTGTTTTATGGTTTTAATTATAATTTTTTAGAAGATTTTTTAGAAAATTCACAAGAGTAATTTGCTTACAATTCTAAAAAATTTTCACAAAATTTACATGCATAATTTGCTTATAATTCTTAAAATTTTTTAGAAACTTCATAACAATTATTTTATTATAATTTTAAAAAATTTTCTTTTTAAAATTTTTATTCTTGCGAAGTTTTTAAAGTAATATTTTAGAAAATTTATAACAATATTTTATTTATAATTATAATAGAAGTTTTTTAACTTCACGATAATGATTTGCTTATGATTACTTATAAATTTTTTATAAAATTTTATAGAAAATTGCTTATAATTCTAATAAACTTTTTATAAAATTTGCAAGAAAAATTTAATTTGTAATTTTAAAAAACTTTTAACAATGTTTTTTTTTAGAATTCTGAGCAAAATTTCGAATGAATTTATTAAAAAAAATATAATTTTTTTCTATGTTGCTGATGTCATTATTGATTACTCTGTACAGGATAAATGATTATTCATAAATGTAATAAAGCAATATAATCATGATTTCTACTTATTCGAAGTCATTAAAAGAAATTTTGATATTCTAATGAAAAGATTAACCACATCAATCAACTATAATTACAGATATAAATACACTACAGCATCATCTCTATCGAACAATATAGCAGTAATAATAATTAATTAAGTTATAAACAGTGCAAAAATTAAAGCTACGTAATCTAAAAATTTCATTATATTTTATTTTTAATAGTTTTGTACATCCAAAAAATTTCGTTATTTTAAATTTGTCGTTTAAACTAAATACATAAACTTTAGAGTAAATACTGTAAGTGATATTGACGAAGTTTTAAAATATGTTTTATATTAAATAAATTATAAAATAACAGTAAATAAATAAAATATTAAATAAAAATTCGAAAAAATAATTTTTTAGTATTTATATTTAAAATATGGTTAATATTATAGCTTTTTAGTGATCAAAAGTCAGTCAATCGAGTTGTGTTTTCTCAGTAGAGTTATGAAAATGAATCGCGAATTTGGTTTAGAACACGTTCTCTCTTATAGAATTGGTGAAAACACATTTAAAAATTCAATTGAATTAATTGTATGTTTTAGTTAATTTAGCTAATTAATTACAGTTTAGCCTTTACAATGGTTAACTGACTTTTGGGCCGCCCTATATTTATACACAATATCAATGTAGGGTAACCTAAGAGTCAGTTAATTACTGCACTTTATATATTTTTATATAAGTACTGTACAATATGCAGAATTATATATAGTATCAAAAATAGATTTTATGTAAAAAGAACAATCAAAAACATTGAGTAAAAAATCGACTTCTGCCTTTAATTAAAACTTAATCAGAGCTATAACTAAACAATTAATACAAAGAATTCATTAAGGAATAATATCAAATGAGTGATTCTTGAATAAAATGTTTTTTTAATCTAAAACACTAACAAATAAACCGTAAGGGATCAAATTATGTCTATAAGCAATTCGTTTATAAAAATATTCGTGTTTAAATCTCGTAATTAAGCAAATGAATAAAGAAAGGAGACATTAGTTCTGGCCCATTAATTATCACTCGAAACTTTTAATTTTAATGAAAAAAACTTTTTTTGTTTTTGAATAAATTACAACATTAGTTTTATTCTAAATGATTTTCTTTTATTTTTAGAATTATTTGAAGTGGAAAAATCCAAAGAGAAATTTTGCAATTGCACAAAATTCTTGAAATGTTTTGTTATCGAGAGAAGAAATATATCTGCTACGTTAACTACCAACACACAGAATTATGATTGATGATCCATGCCTCCAGGGGGATAGGATCCATTTTTTGGATTTCGGCAAAATAATTGATATATATTTAGACACAAGATTCATCCTCATCAAAAAACTCTTCTCAATTATAATAAAATGTGTTTTTTAAACAGATTTATTTAAAAATTTCTACTTTAAAGCTATCTTATGATTTATTTATACCTGTGTTTACTTTACATATAAAAAATACACGAAACAAATAAGTTTCTTCGGTAGAAATGTCGACTATCCGAATATACAGAGGGTTGACTTTAGTGTTTTTATAACGATGTAAAAAATTTATACATCTATAGTTTATTCAAATCTAAGAAATCTGTTGTTTTTTATACCCCACTCATTATTATTCATACGTCGCTGTTATCAACTAGTCGCAGGCAAAAATTAAGCAGGGTTTCTTATAAAAGTCATAAAAAAATCTCGTCTGTATGAAGAGGAGATAGATGAAGAGAGGGAGAAAGATAGAAGTATATCATTCTCATTATCTTTACTGTATGAGTGAGTAATCCTTAACCTTAGAATGTGGAGGCCAAACGATTAGTTGCTCCAACAAGATTGATGTGCTTGCGTTCGCTATTAATCACTGTTCTTACCTCTCCACCCAAACTTCGAGACATTTCGGAACAATATTACCTAAATCGCTACTGGCAAGATGGAGTCAATGCTTTCAATCTAATGTGTATAATTATAGAGCTATATACTAGACAGCTGCACGAACGAGACAATCCTTTCACCAGTAAGTCATCTGCTGCAGCGTTGGAGGATCTTAAATCCCAAGCACCTCAGAGAATTAGTTAAATATTTGGCAATCCCAGTTACACAGTCGTGTGTATCTCTCTCGTTCGTTTTGATTTATTCAAACGGAAATTAAATAATAAAATAAATATGAGATTTTGAAAGGGGTGATTCAACTTTAGTAAACTACAGAAACGTGTCGTATGAATGGAAACGCGTGTTGGAAATTTTATCCAATACACCAATTCAAATTAGTGTCGTCGTATTCTATAGCTAGACTTTGTAAAGTTTTATTACGTTGTGTGCAAACTATATCAATGGTTTGTAACCCACAACTTGTTGACATATACCAACTTGATTTAACGCTACAGTTTCATCCAATGATGTATGTAATTATACAATAGACTTAACAATTACTTCCACAGTTTACTTCACCGATCTAAACATGGCACTAGTTACTAAAAGCTAATTGCATCCACAGCTTTATCTGACAGATTTACGCCATGTTCTGTACTAGAAACTAACTCAGCTCTTTTCTCCAAAGTCTCCAAACATAATAATATATCACGTGTAAGCATCTTTTAGTATCTTAATTTGAATGATACTGCAAACTTTCTTAATTAAGTTGGGAAGATATTTACTTAATATGACTTCAAAATTTTTCTCTTATTTTTTTTTTTTAAATTTACTTCCGCTTGATTTTGATGCTAGAAGAGAAAAAAAAGTTCAATCAGAAGTCATTTGACTCCAAAAGTCATTCGCAACTTTCTAACAAGCATCGTGTTTCCATTTTCCAATCAAACTTTCTAGCCTTTGGCTTTATCTTAATATTGATTTATTGATAAAATTCCGTACAATCACGAACACCTGGCTACGTACATTTCTAACTGTTAATATACTCTTCTCATTTGCATCATTTTGCATGCTTAAAAAATATTTTTGTTGTCATTTTATGAATTATATAACTTCTCATTTGCATGATTTTGTGCTCTTTTTTAAACTTTTTTTTTGCTGACGTTTACGAAATATTTTGCTTTGCACTGTTTCTACTCTTCTCATTTGCATACTTTTTAAAACTTTGATCCCTTGACTTTTTCCGAATAATATGCTTTTTCATTTGCATAATTTTGCAAATACTGTATATATTTTATAAAACTTTGTTTTATTGGAATTTTTGGAATAATATATTCCACTCATTCGCATAATTTTTATGCATAAATTATGCAAATGAGTGAGATATATTTTGCTGTTGTACAATTTTAACTGTCCTCATTCGTATAATTTTCCATATTTATTTTATAAATGCTTGTTTTTTTTATATTTTTCTAGTAATATTTTGCTATTGTGCATAGTTTTGCGCACATTAAAATAATAATGAACTTCCCGTTTCGTTGACGTATTCGAAACAATACACATATCTCATTTGCATAAATTTGCCTATTTTGAAACTTTCCTTCTGTTTATTTCGTCACTCGTAATGTTGATTTTCGTAAAAAAATAAATAAAAGTAAAAAAAAACAAGTTGCTTATTGATTCGGACTTAGAAGGATCAAGTTCTAATTAATTCAATGAATTACTTTTTTTCTCCCTGTTCTTAATCCTATACTTTCCAATTTTATTCAAACAAACGCAAAAAGAACAAATTAGAAATTATTCATTTTTAAAATAAACAATTCGAATTTTTATTTTGTCTTTTCTATAAAAAAACGAAAAAAAAATGCTTTTTCTGTATACTTCTATTAAAAGTAGTAGAAAAACAAAGATTTTTCTATTACTAAAATCGAATTTACTTATTTAAAATAATTTTTAATAAAGAAAAATCAAACCTACATATCTAAACAAATCCAATTTATTATAGGTAAAAAATTCTATTTTTTTACATAATTTTATATTATTTTTTTTTATTTGTAAAATTCAGGATAATTAATTTTGTTCACTTTTCTAAAAATTTTAAACAAAAAATTAAAAAAACAATTTTTAAAAATATATTTAAATTTGAATTTCTTTCAAATGTAATTTAGTTTTTCTTTTCTAAAAACTTTTAAAAAAAAATAATGTATTTTTTAAAAGAATGTTTAATATAAATATATTTATTTAAGCAACAAATTATATCGAAATTTTTATAAATAAATATATTGAAATTTTATTTATTATTTTATATAAAAAAATCTCCCCCAAAAAAATAATTCAAGAAGTTGCGAAAATAATTCTAAAAATCGAAATATTATTATTATTTTTTTTTTTAGAAAATTGTATACTAGTTGCTTTTGTCTCTAGAGAAAAGGCAAAAGCTTCGAAAAAATAAAGAATTCTATATTTTCTGCAAATAGAAATATCCAAAAATACGATTTTTTTTTTGTTTGATAAAAAAATTCTCAGAAGAAAATTGTTTCGTTTAATCCTCGAATAAAATATCGATAAAGTAACTGGAATTTATTTCGATTTTGATAAGAATTTTATTAATGTTTTTGGATGTTTTTTTAGATAATTTCTAATGTCATAATTTAAAAATCAGAAATGTAATTTTTGTATATTGTACGATAAGGATCAAATGAAGAAAAAATGTATTTTTATTAGAAAAAAATGACGTTTATCTGGTTTGATTACGTAGGAATTTTTTTGAAATGCGCTTTTAGTTTCTAAAAATATGTAAAAAAAAAATAATATTACAAACAAATAGAGTTAAAACATGATACTTTTGTAATAGTTAAATCTTAAATATGTTTAGAACCACGTGGATATTCCTCCATAAAGTAAATATCTTCTGGATAGAATGTATTTTTCAAGTAACAGAATGGGATTCAACATTACAGTTTAGATATCCGTTTTATCTAGATTCTTATTGCTTGCTCTTCCAGTCAAAAATATGATTTCCAAACTGTAATATTGTATCTTCTTTCCTGTTTTTTGATAGTTTCTCTGGTTTGAAATAGCTTCGGTATTAATGTTTGCGTGACAGATGTTCTCTTCTAGAAGTATCTTACGTTGGCAGGAGCAGTTTGTTCCTCTTCTGACTTCTATCACCAACGTATTAGAAACACAGGAACAGCTGGGCATCTAAGATACACCAACTTATTTTGTATTTTCTCTTGTAAGATGCCCAAAATATCCTTGTAAAACCATCGACAAATACTATTATAAATGATGCTTTCAACTATTATCAACTTCAGATTTAAGACGAATATAACTATTTTAGTTATAAATATTTTGGAGATTTTAAAAGACGAAATATGTTTAAAATAAGTGTAATTTTATTACTTTTTAACTTTTAATTTATTAATAAACTCTAATCACAAGAGGAGCAAGAGGAGCAGAACCATACAAGAGCTGCTGATCCATGATAGTGATACATTTATAACTATTTTAATTATGAATATTATTGAAATTTTACAGACTAAAATTGTTCAAAAAGCGTTTTAATTCATTTAATTTTATTATTTAAATTTATTAAGAAACTCTCATCACAAATGAGCAGCAGGAGTTGAACCATGAAAGTGATGCTGATGAATTATTTAATATTATCGGAAATGATTATTATCTTTAAAACGTTTAAAAAGTTTTAATTGAAAGTTTTAAAACATCGTTATAATAATTCCAATATAAATCACTTAAATGCCTTAGAAAGTGATAAAGCTATAGAATAAAAAGAAAATGATTCCTGAGGGGGTGAACTAAACTTCATTTGACGTCACAGAGATCGATACAGGAGATTTGTTACTCGAAGTAATCTTTATGTTACATTTGACTCTAAAGTAGACAGCAGACATCCCTGTCACCATATAGCGACGAGTAAGGGGATGGAGAGTTTTTATCTGTAGAAACAGCGTGTAGCAACACCTCCCAACATGCATTACCTGATTCTATGTTCTAGCTAATTCCCAACACATAACACAGCAGCTGTTTCTGACGCTTAATATATTAGACTTTATCAGCTGTATTGTTCTATTCTTGACATATCTTCACGCCGATTATTACTGCCTATTGTCACATGACTAACTTCCCTCCCTTGAGCATGTTGCAATTTATTATTATTTTTTAAAATATTTTTTTAAAGACCAATTTCCTTTTTATAGAAAATATAAATTAAAATCTAACTACTTACTAAAGAATTCTTGGAAAATTTTTGTGTAATTTTTATTAATGAATGGGTCGTAAAAATTGAATTAAAAACTAATAGATGATAAAAGTTGATGATAATTATTTCAATCGAAGTGTATAATCTTAATCTTATCTTTGTCGTTAATTAATTTTCAGAAAAAAGTTAATTATGAGAAAAATAGTTTTTGGAAAATAAAAAAAAAAATTTATGATCTTCTTTGTTAAGATAAATTTGTAATAAATCATTATAAACAATAGGTAATTTAAATATTTTCAAGTTTATTTTACATTTAAGCAATAAAATATAAAGTTTTATACGTAACTTTTTTATTACTGATGCTAATTTCACGTTTAAATCATCAAAGATACGTGATTTATTTCCAAAAATAGTCAAAAGGTATTGAATTTTAATGATTAAATTGAGACAGTTTGTTGTCTGTTCGCTAAATTTCTCGGAAACTTTGCAATATATTAAGTGGAAATTTGTAAAAGTTATGAAAGTCGCATTTTCCTTGACGTGTTTCGAGTCGAATTTCAACTTCCGTTATTATTACCATAATTTCCCTAAACACAAAACATTAAATTTCTCGAAAATTAAGTGGTTTAAAGCGTCGAAATTTTGTATCTACCTTGTCTGTTTATTTGTATAATTGTAAAAGAAATTTCTTGGATAAGATTCTTGAAAAATTATATCGATGGAATTTTTATTTCAATCACTCATTATAGACTCAAATCTTCAAATAATTCGTTTCAAAATTATTTCTATTAATTTAAATTTAATCTCTAAATAAACATTTTATTTGAAATTGTTTAAAAAGTTTATATTATAATTTTAAAAATGTTTAATAATGTATTGAATTATAGTCATTTAAAACCGATGTTTAAATTCTGTCTTTATTGTGGTTCCATGTTCTTAGATTCCTTGAAAATTATGTAATATATTAAGTTAAAATTTTCTAAAATAATGTAAGACACAGTATTTTTGCATATTTTTTCCCCGAATTTTCATTTTCATTATTGTAATTATCCTAATTCTCCAAATGTAAAACATTGCATTTCTTGAAAGTCAAAAGCTTTGGTTCTTCATGTGCAATGAGCACGTTTGTTTATCTAACTGTTTGCAAAATTTCATAGATTTTAAACAAATAAATCTGTAAAATTTTGAATTATGTTGCTCACATTACACAAAATTTCAATTCAAATCTTTAATTAAATCGCTTCCAATTGATTTCTATCGATAAAAATTTCTAAAATTTTGTATATTTAAAATTCTAAAGTTACAATTAAAAAACTTTAAATTAATTATTTAAATTATTTTAAAAAATAAATTTAATTTAATAACATTTTATTTTACTTTAGATATTGTCATATAAATATAAAAACATAATTACAAGCCAATTAATAAATAAAATTTGATGGCTTGGAATGAGTTTCTTAAGCCAAATTTTTGTTAATATAATTGTTTGAAATCTAAGATATTTTGCGTATGATTAGACAAACGAACAGACTCATCGAATACAAAGTTTCAAATATTCTAAAACTCTTAACTTTAGAGAAATGCATTTAATGAAATTAAGGCAATTACAACAGAGTGGGAATTATCCAGAAAATTCTGAAATAAAAATGTGTTTTCAGTAATTTTTAAATGATTCCATTCAATATATTGCATGGTTTTGGAGAAATATAACGAATAAGTACACAGACTAACGAAATTTAAACAGTAAATTTAAATAATTATAATTCTAAAAATTATTATAAATATTTTTCGAGTTATAAAAAATATTTCTTTTAGAAACTCCATAACAATTTATAGTAAAATATTTATTTTAAAAAAATGTCTTATTATATTGATAGAAGAGCGAAGATTTATTTTTTTAAGTTTGTGCGCTTGTTACAAAAGAATTTTTGAAAAAGTCATTCCATAAAATTTTTAACAAAAAAAAAAAGCAATTGTAAAGTTTCTCAACATCGTTAACAATCTAAAAACAATGTTAAATTTAGTAAAAAAAATATAAATAATTATGTGTAAGATATTCGACTAAACTCGGTAGATAAGTGTAAATGAACGGAAATCCTCCGAAATTATAATTAAATATAAATTAATCGTTTAATTTGCTTTAAATTTAAAATTAAACATTTATTTACTTGAATATTTTGAAGGAAATTTAATCATTAAATATTAAAATAATTTTAGATTCACGTAAAGTGGATAAAATATTTACTGAAAGTAAGTAAATGTGCCGCATCAAATTTCTAATAAAAGCTTGTACGATTTACAAAGTTTGTTGATTAATTAATATTTAGGTGTTTTTAATTTTTGGTTTTTAAAATTAGAGGAAAACTTTAATCATTTTAAATTAAATATTTAATAAATTTATTAAAATGTATGCACCGTGGGGAAAATTAATAAGTAGATTCGATGTTACTCTTGTAGGAAGACGAAGAGCAATTCAGTTCAATGTTTTTGCTTTTTAATTTTCTTTATTTTCTTTGTGTTTCTCCACTTTTCTATGATCGTTTTAACAGTTAAATTTTGATAATTATGCATCGTGGAAGAACATAAATCAGTGTATTCGATGTTGATCTTGTAATAACGACAGTTGTAATTTTATTTCGTTGTAATGAAAAGAGAGAAATTGATTATGCATTTAAATATTTTACAATGTCAGTATACATCAACTATTATGAGTTATAACTGTAATTAGTCATAACATTCTACAATATACTAAAGCATTATCATAGAAGATTTTCATAATATAGATAAAATGCAATTACAAACAACTTTTAGACGGAATTTTGAAATTGGTGTTTGATATCAAAAATTGAAAATGTTTCATTTTTAAACGTAAAAATAAATTACTACAAAATGTTCACTAGAAATTAATGTGAAACAGATGACGACAAATTGCAATGTGAATACATTAAGTAAGTTTCAATATTTAAAATTAACATTGTTTCTAATTATCCACATCAACATCCATCCTCATTTTTTTCCACATCCATTCTCATCCTTTTCCAACATCCATCTTCATTCTTTTTCTAGCATCCATCCTCATCATTCATCCTCACTTTTTAGATTATTGGCAATACTTTTATACTATTGAAGTTACTTAATAAAATTATTTCTATACAAACCGATGCTTGATATTTCACAAGTTACAAATCAAGATATTTAATCAAAAGATTTCTTTAATTTAAAGTCATTTTTAAATAAATTTTTCTTTATAGCTTGTTTACTTTTATTTAAATAGAGATTTTCAGATTTGAACAAAAGTTTTTAAAACAAAGTCATAAATATTCTATAACAAAAACTTTTTCTTGTTATATTTTCTGATTTTTTCCACAAAATTCAATATAAATATTTAAATATTTAAGCATACTTTTTTTAAATCAAAAAAGTTATAAATAATAGATAACTAGTGCATTGTTAAGTAAATTAAATTATTAAATTGAAAGAAAACTTTACATGTAAACAATTAAAGTGTTGTAGACAAACGTTCACATTTTCATTTGTTTAGGTTGCAATTGTAATTAAATTCTATTAATTAAAAACAAAAACTCACAATTTATAAAATTAAACAAAAGAATCAAATGGACATTTGTCATCTGACATCTATCAGTACATTTCTATAATTTCATAGTGTTATATTCTTAAAAATACAATGAACTCACAACATAAGGAATTCTCACTATATAAAAAGTATGGAAGGAAAAATACTCAGTATATGGAGAGTTCACTACAAACGTAAAGAATAGCAAGGATCAACGAAATTCTTTACTTTATTGGATGGTTACCATAGCAAGAGTACCCAAACAGTAAAAACTGAGAATAAAAAAGATTTAGCTGAACAATTACAGTGGGCTCTCGATATAATGGCTACCTGATAGGCTATATTGTAAGCAATTTTATAGAGCCTTACTATTATTTATGTATATAATGAACTATTTAAAGAATTCTCCGTATATCCACTGAATGGGCTAACTTCATAAGCATTGAACGCAAAATAATAGATATAAAATTATTCAAATATTGCAGACTCGTACCGAAAATTATAGAGTTTTATGAAAAAATTTATATATATTAACATAAAAATTCGACAAGTAAGAGATACAAAAGATACAAAGGTCAAAAATCAACTGTTTCGATGTTCGATTCATCACTATAAATAGAAAAATATTCTTTCATTAGAAATGTTCTCATAAACGAATGAAAGATAATATTAAGAAATAGTAATTTAATAAAATCGTTTCAAAAATTCAAACAAATTCTATAGACTTTAATTAATTCAACCTTCTTAAATTTTTTCTGATCGAATTGTATTATATCAAATCTTTACTCCTCCAACTTAATTAGTGAAGTGAAAACGAGATTCCCAACACTAATCCGGGTAAACAGACATGATTAAGGAATAGATTCTGAGACATTTATTGGTGAGAAAAAAAAAAACATTATCTAGAAATAAATTATTTTCTACTACTTAATTTACTTTCTAACTCTTAACTTCATCAAGTTTTCAAGTTAAAAGCTCACCAACTTTCTAATTGTTTCTAATCCTTAATTGTACGGTATTTTCTAATTCTTTCTAACTCTAAACTCGTAAAATGAAAGGATAAAAAGCTTTGGATTTACCAAAAAAAGGGGGGAATTATTACCATTCTGAATCTATCTACTTTTGGATTAATTCTCTTGGTGAAGTTAAGAATAAGACTTTCTACTCTAAATTAGAAACTATACTAAACATTAATTTATACTAAGATAATTCGAGACCCTTAACTTTCGAAAGAGTTTCGAATTAGTTTTAGTAATGATAATTGTACTTAAGAGTATCCTAATTAAGTTTAAGTTACGATGCAGGTTATCAATCTTCAAGATAGTTAAAGCAATGCGATTTCTACGTAAAGGTAGACTACATCTTCTGTAAATGAAGTGAAAATTTTCAGTTTTCTCACTAAATTCATATAAGAATAAATTTATTTGCATTATAATAAAGAACTTTAAAAGAAATTTTTACGTAAATTCAACCGAAAGAACATCTTTCAAATTTAGAATTTAATACTAAATACATTTAGTATGCTTTAAAGACTGTCAAATGAAAAAATTTATCAAGTTAAAAACTGAATATTTAAATGTAAAAATCTAAAAACAAACAGTGTCTCTAGTTAAAAGTTAACAAGATCTCAAGATGTCGTCCATAGCGAACAAAGGAAAAAGAAAAGCAAAGTATCTTTCATCAATTTTTGAAGATTTTAATCTCCACATTGCTCTTTGAAACGTGTTCACAATTATAAAAATTATTTATTAAAATAATCTATAATAGGAACCCAAAATCAAAGGCTAATTGAGTTAATTACCTAATTAGTTTAATTTTAATATCGTCGATACTGTCACTCGGTGGATAGAAACATGACATAAAGCTTATATCGTATGAAAAGGATGGAGAATAAAAGAAATAATAAAAAATCTTTTAATGTATCGAATAAAAACGAATAAATCTATAAAGTATAAAGCATATATTCTCATTTATTCGTACAACCAAGTGGAATATACATGTATTATCCATTGTTGCTTGTTTGTTAACTTTTTCAAGAACCTAGTAGTATCAATAGTTGGTTATATAAAAACTTATTCAGTTTTATATAAACAACAATTATTTTTTAAAGATATTATTTAAATAACCCTTATAATAACTCTATTTCATTAACATTCAACCATATTAAAAACGGCTTGACAGTTATTAATTACAGTAAAGAAAAATCGAAAATGAAATAACTGAAAAAGAAGAAAATGCATTGCCATTTGGTTCTAAAGATAAGATTAGAGATTAATGCATTATTCGAGTTTAAATTAGAAGATATTGCCAATTTTTATGGCTCCAAACAGGGTAGAATTTATAAATAAACTAAATAAACTATAGCTTAAGGTTTCAAGTTTCTCAATTTATTATTATTTAGAGAAGTAAAAACTTCTCTAAATAATAATAAATTTATATTTTATTTTATATATTATATATATTATAGCTTAAGGCTATAAGTTTAAATCCATCTCTAAATTATATAGATCATATAACTGATTAACCGAAAAAAAGGTGACAATGCAGCATGTTAAAAAAAAAATATATATATATATATAAA
>NW_019385350.1:49883-172131 GCF_000671375.1 Centruroides sculpturatus | reverse complement strand
TATATATATATAGAATAAAGTATGACCAAATAACTTTGAAATAAATAGGAAAAAACCTAAAAATAAATTTTGTTTTCTAAAAAAATTCAAATTTTAAACTCATATACTGTATATTTTTTTAAATTCAAGTTGATGACATTTGATTTTTTCGTGCATCATATTCTACAATAAAAACGAATCTTATGTATAAGTAAAACTGGAGAAAAAAAATGAAAAATATCGTTTTACAAATATTACTTCGCAACTATAAAATATTTCAGATAATTTATCCAAACAGAAAAAAAATAAATAATTCTATTATTCGCGATGATATTACTACAGAATACACTGATTAAGCTTACTAAAATAATAAAAAAAACTTAATAAAGATAAAGTGATTCCATTGCCTGTAATGAAATAATGTTAAAAAATTAATGTTAATAAAGTTTAAAAGTTTCTGTTTTATCTCATCTTAATAAATGTAACGACAATTTTATAACACCAGGCTCATCATATACAAGTAGCACAAAAGATATTTGTAAAATCTGTTTAAAAATATTAAAAAAAAAAAAATAGAATGTTATTTTATAACAAAATGGTTCCTAAAATATAATTTATTTAATAAAATTATTTTATATTAATTAAGGAATATTATAAAGCTTTAGAGCTGATAGAAAACTAAAAGAAGTAAAAATTACGAGTGATTTTTTTTCAGGAAGTTCAAGAAATAAATTCGTTTCTTAAAATTTCTTTTTCGAATTTTGACAGAAATCTCTCAAATTCAGAACAATAACAATTTTTATTACTTTTTTTAATAAGAAAATTTATAATGACTGACATAATATTAATATATTGTGACAATAATTAAAACATCATCTCAATGGTAATGCTTAATTGAATCCATTCTAAGATTAAAAAGGAATGTTTATGATGATTTACGGATAATTTTCTTTCATAATGTACAACATTTGGAATTTCTTCAACACAAAAAAATACTTAATCGATAATTTTTATTTATTCCTAAATTAGGAAGACGGATTTAAAAAGCAGAATCCTGTTTACATACATTAAAATTATATCTATATTAAAAAACGAATAAAATTTGTCATATATACATATTTAAGTTTGCAAGCAGGAAAACTAGATTATAAAAATATTTGTTTACAAACATAATTTTTAATTTCTCAAAAACTTTTGGATTATATGAAACTCGTTCATCCATTTACTATGTAACATTAAACCTAAAATCGATTTGCTATATTCAGCTTAAAAATTGATTTATTTTATCTAATATTTCGATTTTGATCGAAATTAATTTTGAATAAAATTCTTTATTTGAAATTTAAAAAAAATAGGGACGAATTTCTTAAATACGGAATATTTTTTATAGCAATTCTGAGAAGACAAAAGAGAAATCTGCACCAGAGGTTTCGTGGGTTCACGTACCATCAAAGGGCTGGCCACGAATTGGCCGGGTTATCTTCACGTGTCTAACATTTAAACGGGAACCAGTTTCCCAGAAAGTCGTCTTGGAGGCATCCCCCTTTGGCAGATCACCCATGTGTTGCTTTGCCTTATTGCATTTCATTGAATTCGATCGATGGGATAACTCATCACGCTAATCCAATGGAAAATTTAACATCACAATATACTGTATAAATTGTATAAGTCAAAAATTTCTCGTACGATACAGTTTAGCGCCATACTCGATTTAATGTCAATCTCGAAGAACTAATGGCGGCGTTAAATCGAAGTTTGAATGCATTTTTGAATAACTGTATCGCAAACGTATTTATAAGTTTAAAATATTATTTTAAAATTATAAAAAAAATTTATAAATTTCTATAAAATATTTATAGACTTTAAAAATGATCAGAAATACATTTTTATTTTCATTTTACTTATTTAATAAATGTGCCATTTATTAGCGATGCCATAAAAGCAATAAGCATTACATTAAAAATATTAAAATATTTATTTGAAACATAATTTCATTTAGACTTTATTAATTAAAATACATAAAATTATATATTTTAATTTAAAAAACAATCGAAATATAATTAATAATGTAGATGTAATTCTGATTTTTGTAAATATTTACATTTATTTTGTACGATACCTTCATAATAACAGCAAGAATCTCAACACATCCACATAAAATGTGGATTTATCCGTATAAACTATAATAGTGTAAATCCTGAGCTTATATTTATAAGCTTAATTTCATTAGTTTCTTTCATAATTCATTTTAAACATTTTTAGACAAGAAATCAATGAATTTACCGTGCATTTTTATATCTTCTGTACACTAATTACAGAACATCATTCATACTTTTGCTCCAAGATTATCTAAATTATTAAGAAAATTCACATATAAAGTATTATTTTTTGGATAACTATTTTCAATTGTTTCACTTTTAAATGTAAAAAAATAAGAGAAATAACAGAAACAAACGGATAAAGGAAAAGAAAGCATAAGAATATTGCATCACTTAATGTTTTTATAAACATTAAGTGATGCAATTTTTACTTTTTTACGCACAATTTTTTGCTCAGATTTTAAATTTAATATATTCAAATAATGTTTATTTTCATATATAAAGTAATTAAAAATTAAAATTCTAAATCTTTCATAAGTGATTATACAGTATATTATTTAACATTGTTTTTAGTATTTTTTACACAATTTTATGATTGATTAAGGGACGTTTCCTACAATTTTTTTTTTTTTACTTTTAACTTTAAAATAAAATTAACTGACAAAATAATAGAACATCGTCTTAAAATTATAAACTTTTATCTATTTCTCCTTAATTTATTTTTATTTTGTTACCGAAGGAGTAATTCGCCTCTTTGCTGATACTTTATTATTAATTGTCGTAATAAAATGTTATGATATGTTATGTCTATGAATAAATTTTCCGTAACGATCTTTAAAATGTTTCATCTCTGGCTATGAAAAATTTTCTGTGTTTTCCAAAAAATTTAACTAGTTTTTTTAGAATTTATGACTTTTTTGGAGTATCTTTTATTATTAAATTACTTTAAAAATGTGATTTCTGAACTTATAAAACTAGTAAACTAGATAATTAAGAAAAATTGAGATCAACATGGTGTTGAATTCTCTGCTGAACATTCAATCTCATATATAAAATACAATTTTCAGAAGAAAGATTATACTATTTTGTAAAGATAATAATCACAAAAAGAAATTATATTGAATAATTTTTAAATTATTTATAATTTAAATATAATTTCTTTTTGAGATAATTTTTTTGAAAATAATTATGAAATAGACTGAATTTCACGTTAACAGTGATTCACGTAATTTTTCACTAAAAATATATAGTTTGATGTCTTTTTATGTATTGTAAAACTTAATTTTATATATAGAAAATATGTTTTGATATTAAAAACAGTTTTATAATGTAAACATGTTTATAATTCTTTCCTCTGAAGGTCTTCTTATTTATTTGAATAAATTGATGTTTAACGGTGAAGCAAACATCACGTAGACTATAAATTTTTATAAAATACAATTAGTTTTTATTAATAATTTTGACCATTTGACCATTTTAAAAATTGGTATTAATTTTATTATAGATAAAATATCAATTTAATTAATCTTTAATAAAATTAATTAACTTTATCACATAACGACACCTGTTCTAAATAGGAAAAAAAGTCTTATTAGAAGATTATGTGAAAAAATACTATAAAATAAATAAGTAAATAGAAGAACTCTTGGAAAACTTTCTGGTTTATATAAATTCAGATAAAGAAATTAAAAAACTACTTTAGGTTATATTTATGTTGAATCTAAATCCCTAAAGAATATCTTAACATGTCCTAAATTCGTTTTACATTTAAAATTATACTGAAATTCTAAAAAAATACCTTTTCTCTAAACGACGAAATTAGTTTCAATAGTTTGGTATAGTCGTAATGCTAATTGGAAAGTACTTGAAAAGTCTGGTGATGTGAAATGAGAAGGTCTCGAAGAGAGTAATTTAATAATGCCCAAGTGTTCACTTTGATTTAATCATAGTACTTAAGAGGATTAAAAATCCCAATCGATTCAGGACCTTAACCAATGGATCCCTTAAATACTGATATGTTGATTCCACTTTGTAGTAGGATTATTAAGTACACCATCAAAGAAAAACTCAATTTCCTTATAATAATTTCAATATAATAGCATAATAATAATGTTTTCAAATTGTTTAGATATTCCTAAATATTATTAGATACTTTTATAATATCTAATCTATAAAAATAAGTTAGATAGTCAGATTTTAAATTTATTATATTCAAATAATGTTTATTTTCATATATAAAGTAATTAAAAATTAAAATTCTAAATCTTTCATAAGTGATTATACAGTATATTATTTAACATTGTTTTTAGTATTTTTTACACAATCTTATGATTGATTAAGGGACGTTTCCTACAATTTTTTTTTTTTTACTTTTAACTTTAAAATAAAATTAACTGACAAAATAATAGAACATCGTCTTAAAATTATAAACTTTTATCTATTTCTCCTTAATTTATTTTTATTTTGTTACCGAAGGAGTAATTCGCCTCTTTGCTGATACTTTATTATTAATTGTCGTAATAAAATGTTATGATATGTTATGTCTATGAATAAATTTTCCGTAACGATCTTTAAAATGTTTCATCTCTGGCTATGAAAAATTTTCTGTGTTTTCCAAAAAATTTAACTAGTTTTTTTAGAATTTATGACTTTTTTGGAGTATCTTTTATTATTAAATTACTTTAAAAATGTGATTACTGAACTTATAAAACTAGTAAACTAGATAATTAAGAAAAATTGAGATCAACATGGTGTTGAATTCTCTGCTGAACANAGTAACTAACAAAGGAAGCTTATTGTAAACTCTCTTATTTATTCTAAAAAAAATCTAAAAAAATTAAGATGAATTATATAAATTTCTTTAGAATTTTAAAAGATATCGTAACCAAAACATATATATATCAATATATATTCATATTTTAAGAAAAAATAATTTTACAAATGACTCAATAAGTTCAACTCAGAGTTTATGCATATTTTTGCTGATAAATATTTTAAATTTAATTTTTCATGTCTGTTCTTTCTTTTTAATAAAAAATTAATTCTATTCTTTCTAGTCTCGTTTATTCATTTATTTTGATGGTTTCTTTGCTTTATAAGAATTTTTTTTTATATTTATATTTTATTTTTACATAAATATAGAATATTTGCTTACTTGATGCAACGTTCTTCACATCAAAATAAAAGAATAAAAAAAAAGAGCACATCCACTTTTGCGATGAGTTTTCATTATTCATCTTCCTCAGATAAGGATGATAATTTTTTATAATATTTATAAGCTACAATCGAATGTAAATAGTTTTCTTTATATTTTATTGAAGAATTTAATTAAATTATTAATATATTAGATTATAATCTTTGGAAAAAATGAAAAATTGTCTCGTTATAAATATGTTATTCCCAATATTTTTATAAATGTAAATCTTTTATAAATGCAACGTTTGCTAAATTATATTATCTACATTTTAAATTTTTTTATTATAAATTTATAATTCTCATTCTGTAAAAAATAAGTAATTTCTCGAATATAACAATAAATATTAAAATTTGTATTTTCTAAAAAGTTTTAATGTATTAAAAATGAATTTTTAGTAATTATTTTGAATTATTTATTTATTTATGTTTTGAACGATTGTTTCTTTATTAAAAATAATGTTTGCAAAGTATTTTTAGGTTAATTAACATTTCCAAAGTTTAGAAATTATTATATTGCTATAATTTTGCTTTAATTACGAACGTTATAAAGAATATCATTGATAAATGTGACGCTACTGATAAGCCCCATGAAATTTATGAAAATTTCAATCAGGTAATTATTATTTAATAAAACTGTATTCATTTTTATAAAATGAATACAGTTATATGTATGTTATAAAAATATTTTCTGATCTGTGGTTTATCGTCTAGATATAAAAATATGCTTGCTACAGTAATACGCTGTAGTTGGAGCTTTGAGCCTTAAAAGCGTAGCGACTTATTTAAAACATTAAAAAATATATTAAAAATTTAATTTATTCATCTATTATTAACATTAAATAGTGATTTTCACTCTCAACAATAGCTCAAATTTAGCTTAATCTTCGTCTACACTCCTCAATTTTATTAAATAAAAACATGTTTTTGCAATAAATTTTCGCCTAATGTTTACATTTTAAGATATAAAAATATCAATTATTTTGTATAAAATTAAATAAAATTGTAATGTCAACTTGTCTACGAGACTTTTACTCATCGTGAATTATATTACCACAATTTTGCCTCCATACTCGACATTGTCGTAAAGTATCATTGATGAATAGGGACGAAACTCATCCTTCAACCTTAATGTAATGTTATTGATTATTTCCATTAAATTCATCATAAAAAATTTAAGTGCAATTAATTTTGAAGACCAGAAAACACAAGTTGTACAAGAGCCATATTATAATATCTGATAAATTGAGAATGATCAGAATTGAAGATCAGGTTAACAAAACGGGATTTCTTTTCTATATCCAACTACAGAAGATTGTATTAAGATGATTGTTTAAGAGTTACAAAGCTAAATATTCTTTTATAAAATTTGACACTGATTTATGTGATTTCTACATTTACAAATGTCCTCGTGATCGATATTAATACATGATTCATCAATATTCTAATCGAATTCATTTCAAGAACGGTCGATAGTTTCGTAGACGTGATCAAACATACCCATTATTCACTATATCTTTTACACATCATCTTGGTACTTTTCATGATGATACATCAAGAATTCTTCGTAACTTTCAAATCATTCTGACGTGACTTGTGAAAAATAAATTTCTTGATAATTTAAAAAAATAATCTTTATTGCTGTAAAAGGAATTTCACAAATGTTTCTAGGAAAAATCCTTTTCAACATCCTTCGATGTTTTAGTGCATTCAAATTCTTAATTGTTATCATAGAAAAGTTTGAATATAGGCCTATGTAAACACTTTATACAAAAAAGGGCTGCCTTATAATTCATTTCTACAAATTGTTTTGGGTATTACAGACAGACAAGATATTCTTTTAAAAATGTATATAAATTTCGATTCATTCATATAAAGATAAAAGCGTATTTTTAAAAGGTTTAAAAAGTAAACCCTTTAAAAACACGTTTTTTCCTTATTTAGATGAATAAATCGGGATTAAACGTTAAATTTTTAATGATAATTTCAGAAAAATGGGAAAGTAATCGGATAAAGTAAAAAAAATAAGCTAAAATTATTATTTTTTACTTTATCCAATTACTTGAGATAGAAATCATTAAATAATTTGATCGAAAGTATTTATTGAGCGAAAATCGTTGGGAAAAGGACAGGATCTAAAATCAAAGGAAACGTGATTTATACGTTTGACAGTTTCTAACAATGTAAAACAAATCTATTGTTGTCAAATAATTCCCAAAAGTGATTTGTCACGGTCGAATTCTATCTTAAATAGAAAAGGAAATAAATATAAGAACAATTTCTAACGTGAAAAATTTATCTTTTAAAAGAAAATATTCATTTTTGTTTACCAAGAAAATAGTTTTAAAATCTACATAAACAAAGAAGAATAATTAATAATTCTGATAACAAATCGTTTATTTACTTAGGTTTAGGTTTATTATTAGTAACATTTAAAAAATATATACACAGTATTTTTTAATCAAAATCTTGTTTGTTATAACTAAAATTGTTTAGAAAAAATTATATTCTTTATTTTTAAAATTTATTATTTATTTATTTAATCATTGAAGTTACATGTAATGCCTTTGTGGAATGACATGGCTTTCCTACTTCTAAATTCTGAACAATATGAAGTAGAAAGAGTTTTTTCATATAACTAAAATTTAAAAAACTCAATTATTTTTCTTATAAATCTATATTAATTATATAAAACATCTCAAGAAAACAAACTATATAAGATCTTTAATAAATAATATTCTTTCGAAAACTGTATTTTTATAATCAAAAATAGATTACTATAACAAATTCTTCAAAAAATATCATTTATTATCTTTATATTAATCTTAAAAAATATCTTATAAAAGCACATTTCACTTTATTAGATCTTCCAAAAAATAATGCTGCGTATCTTCATAAAGTTCATTAATAAAACAAAAAGGTAGAAGATAGGTTTTTTAGATTATTGAAAATTCAATCATCTTCTTAATATCCGGAACATAATAATAATTATTTATACAAACTTTACAATAAATTACATTGGTTAGAAGCGAGTAAATTAATAGAAAAATCTATAAAACTTATATTATTTAAGAAACTAATTGCGCAATAATCATGTTATAAATTCAACTTTATGAGTTTTATCAGCATTCTATGTACCACGATAAGGGACCTTCTATAATTCATTTGAATTAGTACTGTCGAATTTAAAAGCCTGATATTACTTTACCTTATAATAAATGACATAGATGCGATTTTTAATAAGAGTTTTCAGCAATATCACATTTATTGATTTTCTGTAGTAAAAAGTGGAGAACGTTTTCTAAAATTTACTAAGATTGATCAATTTATTCTTATGATAAATAATCGAGATAATTATCTTGTATCGATGGCTAAGAGATTGGTTAATAGCCCATCTGCTACTTGAGCTAGTAATAATAATAATAGCAAAAAAAATTTCTAAATTTATTAGTGTTATGAATGAATAATTTTGTTCTCTGCTAAATTAAAAGTATGTCTTTTTTTTAGAAGAAAGTAAGTAAATGCCTTCAAATCGTCTTAACGATATACATAAGATCATTAAGAACCTTCTCTACAAATCCAGACTCGAAGAAATTGTATATAAATTGTTTTTTGATCCTCGAAAATCTGAGTCAAGAACAATGATTCTGAATAATTGATTATGTTTCGTTTCCTAATATTTAATATAATCGTTCCAATGTCGTAAAAAAGTTTTGATTAAATCTATTTTTGTCCTCCTTACATTTTCCTCTTCAATTTTTTAATGTCTCCTTAATTGTAGTATCACCTTATAAATCTCTTACTTGTGTTTATATCCAAGTTTTAAACTTGATTTTAAATTCAAGTATTGTTCTACATTCTTGTATTCGGGATTATAGGAACAAAACTTGTTTCAATTCAGGAATATTTAGTAAGATATCATTATTCAACTCACTACGTGTTAAAATATTATGTGTCTGTTGAAAATTATTCTAGGTAAGTAATTTAAATCCATTTTTATCTAAAAATCTCATTTTGTTTTATAAAATATATAAAAGCAGATATTTTTGTTTGTGAAAACAATGTTATCAATTGAATCTACAATTGTCAACAACAAGATAAATTCGTATCCGGAATAGTAATAAGTACAAATAATTCTATAATCCTGGCGTTGTACTGTCAGAATTATCGTATTTTACACATTTCAACTTTATTTTTGATATTGATTGCTTATTTTTTTATACAAAAACTTTATTTTGATACTATTCAAATACAAAAGTATTGTAATTGGAGTTATTTTATCAAAGAAATTCTTTCATAAGAATTTATGAGGGGGAAGATGATTACTTTTTAATTTACTTCTTGTAAGACAGCTTTCAAAATAAAGTACTTAAATATTTTAAAATATACTCATACATCACCATTGTCCTTCCACTGTTCTAGCTATTTGCAAGTCTAGTTGAGTCAACACTTCTTATCGTCCTCCTACTGGCATTCTTCCATTCTGTTCTAGTTTCTTCCAATTTTCTGTAAATCTTTCTTCACACGTCCTCTTCGCTCCTTCACTTTCTTTTCTTCCAATTTTCTCTAAATTTTCCTTCATACGTTTTCTTCACCTTTTTTACATCTTCCTTTTTATTAGCACTTCACTGATACATATAAATCTGTAAAAAACATTCTAATTTCATTTAAAACATAACTATACTTATGATATTTAAAAATTTTTCCTTACAAGTAAGTTTTCAGAATAAATATTTTATTAGTTAAGATAAACACATTTTAATATAGAATTTATAAAATTAATTCTAACATAAAAGGATACGCAATGGAACGTCAATAGAACAATGTGCTTCAAGAATGGATGAGTGTTTCTTCAGATATGGACATAAATGGAATTTATTGAAAGAAATAAATGTCTTTTAGAAAAAATGAATTTTATTTTTGATACATATCTTTATTTTTCCTGAAAATACGACCAGAGATATTAATGATATCTTGTAATTTATTACGAAAGGTTTATCTCTAACAAAATTCTGTTTATGATCATTTGTTTACTTTAAAATTATGTCTCTGGTATATAAAATATAGCCTACACGTATTTTTAGAAAATATCTAAGTTTATTGCACCATATATTAATCAATTAATATTGATAAATATACGTGTAAAGATGTATAAAGTGTAGATTTACTTATCAAAATTGAAAAGCTCCATTCCATAAAAAGTTTATATCAGGTTTTCATCAAAGAATCAAAGAATCATGAAAAATTCATGCCTCGTGCTTTAAAAGTTAAAAAGTCCTTAAGTCCTTTATTTTAGTAACTTTTTTAAAAAGTAATATGTACTTTTATCAGTTAATAAGAAGTAAAATCATGCAATTAGTTACTCTTTAAACTTTACAGACAACTTAAACTATGACACTTCAAGTTTTTTCACAATATAAAATATAAAAAATACCAATAATTATGTATATAAAAAAATATAGAAAAATTATCCGTTATATTAAAAAATGTATCTATAGTCTATACTTGTACTTATTCACAGGCTGCTTTTGATATCGTTAAGTTCATGTCTATTTCATTCCTAACTTAAGCTTTTAATTTGCACTAGTTCCTAAAAGAATTAGTGCAAATTAGACCCTCTCATTAGACCCACTAAGAACTACTGATGCCTAATGGGCCTAATGAGAAATCCACCATTGCAGGGACTCAGTATAAAACACTTTCTGTAATACCAAAGTTTGGTATAAGGACAACGATTAAATCGCACATTGAAATATTGTATGAACTCTCGATTTTTATTACATAGTAATTATAGTCTAAAAATTATTATACACGATTAAAATTAATTTTTCAATAGAAACCAGCGCTGATTAAATTGTATACAAAATCAAAATGATTGTATTAGAGTGGTTGTTTGCCGCGCATCTCTTGCAAACTGCACTGTTTAACAGTACAGTGGCAGGAGGGCACGCAGATGGAATCAGGTTGCGAGATTGGAGAATTTCCCCCAAAAGGGGAATTTTTCAAGTCAACTGGAAAAAAATGGGAAAGATATATTAGCCTATTGGGGAAATTTTTGAGGAATTCTATATTCTCGAAGGAAAAATGAAAAATTTATATTTTTTTATTTAACGATAATTTAACTTATTATTATTAAAAATTAATCTTTTTAAAACTCTTTTTTGCATCCCATTTATTTATTAGTTTACCTGAATGGATAAAATTCTAATTAAGTTTTTAAATCCTATACAGTTCTATCAAGATTATATCACTTTATAACAACGCCATGATATATTTAGAGATATAAAAACGTAAACGTGATCAAATTAATTATAACTTTATTTAACATACTGTATTTATTTGTTCTGTTCATTTATCATGTACAGTACTGTACTGTACTGTACATGAAGTAAAAAAGAAAAGAGTGTGACAGTCTTATTAAGGTTTTAAATGACATAATGTGAACTGAAACTACAGTTTTATGTGTGTTTTTCTTTTCTCCAACTAGTTTATACAGTATTAGGTTAGGTATCTTACATATTTTCAAATTACGAAAGAAACCAAATCAATAAGTGGACATTCAATAAATAATTCTTCAAAAGAACATTTCAATAAAGAGTTGCTGGTATTGAAGTTATTAAAATGATATCTGCAATAATTATATTATTGTGGGAAATTTTTCGATAACATTCCTTAATAGAGGAAAGTTTTGCAGACACTGGAGATAATTGAGTCTATCCGGAATTAGTTACTAGTTGCAAAGTACTCGGTGATCCGTAAATGTTAATATGAAAAGGACAAAAATTTTTAATCTTATATTAATTATTTTATGATAAAACTGCGATATATACACGTGCTACAGTCTTAAAATATATTTTAAATTTAATTAAATAAACTAATTTTAAGTTTCATAATATTCTGAAGTTTGTGTAGCAAGCAAAAGTACTTATTAAATATTTTATTTTGAATTTGTATATCGTCGATTATGCGAAGCTAATATATGAAACTTACGTATTCCTGATGAGTTTCAACACCAATATATTTATAAATTAATTTCATTTAAATAGTGTATATAGTTTATTATGTAAAGTAGCAATTGTTAGTCGGAACCCGCGTGTTAGACAGCCATAGTCGCGGCTCGGCCACTACAGTCCAAGTATGGCAAGAATGCTCCTCGCCGCGAGCCGCCATTACTGCAACCATTCCTTTTGGGAAGGACCTTTAAGCATTGGGGATTTGTAACAATGTTTAACTTTTTTGTTTTGTACTAACAGGACTTCCGAAATTGCTTAATTTCGGAGATCTGAAAGAAATTGGTGTGTTCGGTGAAGACTAACGGTGACCTTACGTGATCTTTAGTCAAAATATATAAATTTGATTCAAGAGAACTAAGAATCTTATAACCTATTTGCAATTACTGAAGGCAAAACTTGGATAATAAATAAATAATTAAATTAAATTAAAAATATAATTGATTATATATCAGATCTCTTTTTAAGAAGATAACGGTGAAATATTAATGAGTTAGCAACACAAGAAGGAATATCTTCAGAAAGAGTAAGAACTCCTGTTGGAGATTTATCCGAAATTAATTAAATAACAATTTTTAATTTTCAAAAGAGAAACGGTATATAAAATGAAAAACATTTTTGAAAACATTATAACTTATTCATCTTTAACTTGCCCAATTTTATACGGAATTACCATTTTTTGTCAGCCATTTCAACTCTTTTCTTTCGTTCATCTCTTCTCCAAATTAAATAATAAAGATAAAATTTATTTAAAAATTATTTATTTTTTTTAAGACAAAAACTTAAACTTAAGTATTTCAACGTAGTTCACTATTTTCACTTCCTGATATAAATATATTAACGAAATATTTATACAAATAGCAAAAAGTAGAAAAATTCATTTCAAATTTTTCAAATTTCATAATAATTTACTGACTTTTCAACAATTAAATCAATTAGACGTGACAATTTTCCTACTGGATAGTACGAAATACTCCGCATAAACATTTGATGATATTTAAAAACTTTTTATAAATAAATTAAGTAGAAAATAATATTTTAATTCAGAATTTGAAATTAGCTAATTACAAAATTTTATTTTAATAGTTAAAAATATATTCCTCTTATAATCAATAATTAATTAGAGTGATAAATTAAATTAAAAGTATAATTTTTAGAGCTTCTTTCCATTAAAATGAATGGTTAAATAAACTGATGTAATTATTCGTCTCGGTAATTCTGATAAAAATATAAAATTAGTATTATAGTAAATAAATTTATTACAGATTTTTAAAAATATTGCTCTTATATCCTGAAGTGTCCGCATTTTTGGTACCATATTTCTGATATATAATTTATTTTCCACATAAAAAAAGTTTAATAAAGCATATGATTATACTTTATTAAACGGTTTTTATACGGAAATTTAAATAATTAAAACCATAAAATTACTTTTTAGTTTTCTACATTTAATTTAGCGGCAGCAGAGCCATTTGGTTCGATGGAGGCTTCAAATACTGTAGATGAGTGGCGTGGATCTCCTTACTTGATCTCTGAAAAGTCTGTTTACATTTTTATATTCTGAAAACAAGAATTTAAAAAACGTCTATCAATTTCTACATTTATTCTTATCGGGAATATTTATTCTTTAAATTTTAAATTAGTATATACAATAGATAATGCATTAGCGCCATATATCTAAAATTTCAGTGTTTAGTGCCGAAAATTTCGTGTTTCCTGAGCCATAACATAATGGAAAGAATGGCGATTCTTTGTGTTAGACTTATCATTTGTATATTTATTAATGTATTAAGTAAAAGTGACTTTTTACGAGAAATTACAGAAATGACAACAAAATTATTTAAATGTTTTCTATCTTCCAGGAGGATAAATAATAGAATATTCTTTTATAGTAATTACAAACAGAGTTTAGAAATTGTAAATTTCCATAATTAAATAGAAGTTACTAAAAAATAAAACCTTTCTGTTGATTTTGTATGGAATGACCCATCGTTGTAAGAATTACTAACTTTTCAATAATATAATTAGTTGTATTTTGATATAATATGATTGTTACGTGTAAAAAAATAATCCGTTGTTAGTGAAATTTTCAAAGATTCATATAAAAACCGAAATCTTACAAGATGCGAAGCTTTTACTAAATTGCTGCCGCTGTACCAATACCTACAATAAATAAGTTAATTGCCTCATATAGTAAGAATATGAGAAATCGCCTTATTTTCCACAACTTTTTGGCATATTTTCCCCCCAGTAAACATGCATATTGCTAATACACAACATTAATCATTAACTTTGTTTTCATCCACTACATCTGAGCACCATGCGACTTGATGCCATCGATTAACTTATAGATTAGGCGAATTTTCACACTTGACATTGAATGTCGTGATAATAGGGACTTTTAGCAAAGTTGTTTTTCACTTGACGAAACGAACACGAGAAAGACAAAATCACGTGATACGCATCTGCTTCGAAATTATCTGGAATCGTTCGCATTCACACTAAACGAAACGAACCGAATACAGTATATTTAGAAAATAAGATGGCGGAAGACGCTTAGACTTTCAATTAACGAAGATTTAACTTTATTGAAAGTAGTAATAGTAGCTGTATATCTATTCGAAGATAATTTAATGAAAAAATGGCTGCATATCCATGTAGATTTTCTTAAAAATACCATAAAGGAATTTACTTTTCCGTGCCATTGGGGGCGGGACTAGAATCTTGTTGAAAGTATTTTAAAAAGATATCAGAGAATCTTCGAAAGTAAGTAGACTATTTCTGTACTTATTATTTTTCGAAAATTTCGCATAAAAATTAGAAGACGCCATCAGCTATGATCTCAAAACGACTTGCCAACTCGCAAACTCTGCTGAAAGTGTAAAATCGAGCTTACGATTCTCAATACGAGACGAGCGTATCGTTCGTTCTCGTATTCGTTTCATGGAGTGAAAAACGACTTTGCTAAAGTCCGTAATGTCAATTCGAAGAAAGCTCTCATTTTCGCAATTGAATACGTGTGCGGCTTTAAAAACATCTTCGAAAATTGTTACAACAATCATTTCGTTCCTCCCGTCTTCCTTTTAGCAATAATGTTCTCCTTTTCGATAGAATGTAAATTGTTTTTGTTTATTAATTTTACCATATTATCTCTGAAATATTACAGACAGACGACGTTCCAATATTTTATTTTCTTACTCTATAATAATACCTTTGTCTTTATCACTCACTAGAGTAACGGAAAGAGAACGAACAATTATTGTGACATCGTCACAATGCCGGGTTGCAAATTTTAATCAAATTTTTAATTTATTTCATTTAAAATACATAATCTCCGTTCTGGAGAAAATTTTTTTCAATTGAAATAACGTGACTTTACGTCCAAACCGGAAGCTTGTATCTAGTTATTCGAGAACTTCTGCTCCTAAGCTTTCTATATATGGTCTTGATTTTTATCTATCTAACCCCATTCTCAAGATTAAGGAAAAAAAGACAGTCAGACGGACACCAGTGGAAACGTATAGGTCTGCAATTTAAAAATTACACCCAAAAGTTAGTGTTAATCGGAGTCGGTAAAACAAATAAAATTAGAAACTCAATTAGGGTGACATTGTGAAACATTTGGTAATAATTCTAACATTGAGTTTTAAACCTAATTGGGCTGTAATTTTCAAATTGCATACCTATACATCCTCACTGTCGTCCATTTGTCTGCCCTTCGTTAATCTCGAGAACGAAATTAAATATTAATAAATAAAAATCGAAACCAGATATAGAAAACTTAGAGGTTCTTATTCACTATGTATGAACTTCTAGACTGGACCGTAACTTTTTTAAATTAAAAGATGATTAAAAATTGCAGCCCAGCGATTGACGATGGTACAATAATTTACTTATGAATTGAATATAAAACTAAGCAATTTTAGTATTTTCTATTGTATATTTAATGGTTTTTAATTTACAATTAATCTACAAATATTTATAATAAACGAGCAATTATTTATGTCACAATGCTGGGTTGAAGTTTTTAATCATTTTTAATTTATTTAATTTAAAATATATGCCTTCCACTTCAAATTAGTAGCTTGCCCCTGTACATCATACTTTTCCTTTAACAATAGAGTTGTGTCGGTCATCTATCTAACACCTTTCAGGAAAACCTTTTGAATTGAAATAACATGACTTGTGATTTGTATCGGAAGTTCTTGTATAGTTAATCGGGGTTTGTTGCCTATAAGGTTTACGTATCTATTTCCTCTTTCATCTATTTAACTATGTTCTCAAGATTAAGGAAAAACAGACAAGTACGAACGACAGTGGAAATTTATAGGTCTACAATTTTTCCAATGTACAAGACCATTAAGATTTTAAGCTTATTACAAATTATCGTCTTATTTTTTCTACTCACAATATTAATTTTCTCAGAAATAATCAATTTTTTAAGATTCTCATTGATGTTTTTCTTAAAAAATTAATATTATGAATAAATAATTTCAGAAATGTATGAATTTTGAATTAGTTGCAATAAAAATAATGTTTTGTGATTAATAGAAAGCATTAAAATAATCAGATTTAAAATAAATTCGCATCATTTCACAATGCTGATCGTTATATAATTGTTTGAAATTTCCATCAATTCTTCAATTTTTGTTTGAAAGCTTTATCAAAAATCATTATAAGCTTTGTTTATAATGATTTTTGATAAAGAAATTTAAAAATAATACACCTCAGTGTCATGTATTGTACTTTAAAAGCATTCGAACATTATTAAATCACTGTTGTGAATAAACTTTTAAAAATTTCTTCATTATCATTGATTTTTAATTATTAAATTGCAAGTTAAAGTACTACGTGCCTTATTTAACAGTATAGGTACGGATTTAAGCAATAGATAATATAAAAAAAATTAAAGTTAGCAGCTTTTAAAGACTTGGATGTGAAAAGGTTTGAATTGCCTAGATATAAATCGAGTTAAATATTAATTTAAAATTACATTTGGCAACCATTACACATTTCTTTCACTGTTCCCCAGGGCTACATGTACCCAATGTCAACCTCTTTATTGAATTTTTCATTCTTTATTGATGATCATTTGATGAAGGACTTATCTCGGTCGATCCCGATATAATACTGTGATAGGAAACCTGTGAAAAATACTAAGGTGTTTGTTACTGAGGTATTTAATTTTAAGTTATTTAACTTAGAGATCTGCACACAAATCAATGAATTCATCTTATAAATGAGATTCAATGAATGCATTTCCTATTTTTGGCGAATATGGCTAATTAATCCAATTGACTTAAAAATTTTTCCGTAAGTTTTAGAGATTATTTATGTCTATATAAATATACACGTGTAAAAACTTTGTACAGGAATGCAGACAAATAAGCATATGGCAAGAATTGTATTAAGCGACGTCTAAAACAGGATAATACACAACAACTTGTAGGATGCTACAAATCAAAGCAATAAAAGTAAGTCTTTGGTGAAAAGATACATATGGCAGTTGGACATAGGTTGAGAATGGATGGAAAGTGCTTACCAATATCCAGGTAGAGAAACCTGTCAGTGTGGAATATGTCCACTTCGAACTGCGATGTAGCATTCACAAAATTTTTCTAGCTGTCACGCTAGTTCGTAAGTTTTGGACATCTGTGTATAAACCTTTATGGCTTTTTAAACTCTTTTCGTCCTATGTGGACACTAAGAGGATCTTTATATCAAGCCCATCGTGGGTTACGCTAGGCTTACAATGGGACAGCCGTGTATTGAGCTCCAGACCATTTCAAAATATTCCTAGGGTTTTTGATCTCAGATCCTCTAGAGCGGCAGACTGATACCTTAATCACTTAGCCCTCCCGCCATCGCAACTTTTATTTTGATTGTAAACTTTTCATCCTAAAAAGCTTAACTAACCCAGATTAAGAGAATAGACACACTCTCTTCTATTTTACACTCTCGCGAAGTATGAACCGGCCTTTACACGTTTTTAAAATGGTTACCGCACAATCTACAGTTTTAACTTAAATGCCAATCTTTTCTACTATCTCAGGAAAACGATATGCATTTAGCCATTTTCTACATCTGAAACAAAAACTATATGGTGTTTACAAGTAATTTATTATTTTAATATTATTTTAAATAAATGTTATGCAGTTTTAATAGAGAGATCATTCCATATGAAGTCCACAAGCCAAACTCTATAAGTATTTATATATTTATATGTATATACCAGGTATAAATGCGAAGCCACAAAATATTATTTACTTGACAAGAGATTTATTCGATAAATCTCTTGTTAAATTATTTTGAATAAATAATTTATTCTATAAATACAATTTAGCTTACAACAAACATTAAACATAATAAATCATTAATTAATAATACAATAAATAAATAGAACGAAAAAGTAATTTACCGTTTCAGATGTCTAGAAAGAAAGAAAAAGTTTTTTTATTTATCTATCCGCTGTTTGCACAGTTGACAACAGAGCAGTCTCTACCCTCCCATCGCTTGTATTTTAATGTTAAAACTACTTTTAAATGATGGACAAATATACAACTTAAAGCAAAAATGTTTTGTAAAAATGGCGAAGAGATATTTATAAAAATGGATACCCGGAATCGCGTCAATTTCTTCTTTGTACACTCTGTACTTAGAATTACATGTTTCACGTTTGACTTCGCATTTCTTTCCAGCACCTTATTCATGAAAATAAACAATAGCAACATGTTTAGTCTATGACTTAGTGATTATTGTTATTTGAATAATAAATTTTGTAATGAATTATTTTACTAGTTATCACTAAAACTGGAATTAAATACCTATTTTTAAGATTTCTATAAAACCTTATAGGTCTACACAGATTGTACATTTGGAATAAATTACGAGCCCATTAATGCTTATTAACGATATAAAAATGTATTAAATTAATAAGTGCTTTAAATATTTATTTCTTATTTAGCATTATAAAATTTATACTGTATCAAATAGTTTAAAAAATTAAACGGATTACAAATGTTAATTAAAATATCATCACTTACATGAAATATATCTTGAAAGAATAATCTCATTATTTACTAATTAAAATAGATGTATATTAACAGTTTTATTTAATCCTTATTAATAGAATAATAAATTATATAAATGAATTTTTATATTATTATGAAATCTCGTTGATATTCTTTAACACAGGAAGGCTAAGGGTTTATCGCCCCCAAACCGAATAATTAAAATAAAATTGAATTTTTTTAAATCATATTAATTTAAATATAAAAGAGATGTTGTTTTCGTTTTAATTTTAAGTGTATTTTCTTCTTTAAAACCTTTGTTAAAATTATAAGAACACAGAACTAAATTTGTCATCTCTTGTCAAATTTAATTACTTGGTTATTCCTCTGTTCTTTAGCCATTACTTAACTTATAAGTTAAAATTTTTTGAGAACATATGCAGTTTAATGCTATGAAATTATATTAATTTATATACATACAGTATGTATGCAAATCCTTTATGTTGCAATGTACAGTACATAGTATTTGTTTTTGTTATATTTATAAGGATATATAGAATCAGTAACTGTTAATAAAACAACGAATAATTTTAAATTAATTGCGTTGATTGGCTAGGTACGTAACGAGATGTTTAGGAGAAAACTTATAGAATGTAAAAATATATATATATTTTAAAAAATTAATAAAATAAATTTTAGAAGGTAAAATAGAACTGCGCTAACGGAACCGGATGCGCCGCCATTACTATCGTCCGGAATAGGAAACAACTGTAAACACGAAAGTAATTAGGAAAGTATTTATTAAATATGTAGTTTTAATCAAAATATACGCTAATTACGACAAACTTTTGATCAAAATTTGCTTAAGTACTTGAAATTACCAATTAAATCTTCGAAGCGAGAGAGAAATAATGGCGGTACTTCTGGTTTTCTGAAGAGTGTAGAGAGTAATGTTATATGTATATAACATTACTCTCTACACTCTTCAGAAATTATTCAAACCCTTAAGTAATTTCAAAGAAAAACAAACGAATTAATTAAATAAACAATAGAAAAAAAATTGTATTTTTAAGTTAGCAACAAGAGATAAAGAGATCATTTTCTAACAAATGATCATTCTTTCGTGTTTATTTAAGGCTCCATTCTAAACAAATTTAAAGTCAAATTCCCAATAATTCATTTTTACAACTTTGAATATAAATGTATACAAATGTTATACTAAATCAAACTCCTCTTTTAAAACGGAGATTTTGTTTTGATTTTCGTTAACATTATGTTGAAAAATATTTTTATTGTCTTATTTACACACATTTTTAATCCAGTAACATAGCATTTATGGTTACACTTAATGAAGAGTGATTAAAGCATAGCGATTTCGACCATATGACTAACATGAGGATATATACAGTATATAAGATTCTCTTGGATGTCACCTGTCGTAATATTTTTACTATAAAAGCCACGATATTCAAAATTCAGTTTTTAAAAATTCAAAAATCTTTATTTTATTCATTTACTTGGAACTCAATTTTGCAATAATAAATTAAGCCCGTTATGTAATCCTATAAATATAATATACATCGATATGGATATACTTATGGTATATGGATCAATAGATCATTAAAGGAAAATCAACAAAATTACAAACTGCTGCTTGATTCGATTTGATGAAACTACAGAAGTTACGAATTTGGTATATGGTATATCCTATATGCGTTATATTGTTCCAATGATAATTTTTATGAGAATTTATTTTTCTCGACCTCTAAAAGAAACAATGAGGAGGAGTTGTTTTTGTTTATATGTACCAGTGGTACAGTTACTATGACAGAGAAAATTAATAGCTTGTTACACAAAGCAAAAAAATAGTGTTTTCGAACTATTGTATTTTTCACACATTGCATCAGCCATAGCTGATGCAATGTGTGAAAAATACTGTTTTCTATACTGCAAAGTTTTCTAATACTGCACTGCATCAGCCATAATACAAAGTTTTCTATACTGCACTGCATCAGCCATAGCTGATGCAGTGCGGTATAGAAAACTTCATTCTAAACTGAACAAAATACTACTAGAAGCAGTTTCTGTGATAAATTTTATCAAAATCTGGACTCTTGTTTAATTGTCTCAGCAAGACGTGGGTGGGATTCCCCTGTATAATGGGACTTCTCTTACATGCAAAAACTTAGACGGTTATGAAAAGATCAAAGTTTAAAGGATTAATTCAGTTAAAAGAAGAAGTGAGGTTATTTTTGATTGACAAAAACTCTGAATTGAAAGACTAGATATCTTTGAAAAACTGAATTAAATTTGTCTCTTCAATGAGAACATACCAACTATTTTAATTTGTATGATAAAATAAGAGGATTTACCAGAAAAATCCAAATTTGGAAAAGTAAAATAGAAATGATGTTGATATGTTCCCACTAACAAAAGATTTATTGAAGAAAACTTTCTATTATCATCGATTAAAAACATTATACTCGGTCATCTGGAGTCTCTAGAAAAAAAAATATGAATGTTATTTTTCAAATAATTTGATTATTACAAAATTTGATTAAATCAGGTAACCATTTAGTATAAAAATTGACGAATTCTCAAGGCACTGGAAGAAGTTGCAAAATTATCGACTGATGGAAGTATTAGGATGTTCTTTAAGGACTGTAATATCAATAGACTTTTGGATATTGGCAAAATAATAATAATAATAATAATAATCTTTTATTATCGAAAATGTTGAGCAGTTTTGCTACTTTTTGTTACAACATTTTTGTATGAGTCTAGATTTTCAACCTTGATTTACATTTAAAATAAATATCAAAGCCGATTTGACAATATCGAAATAAGAATGCGGCCAGCTCTATCAAAAATTGTATCTCGATTTAGCGCGTTACGCGTAAATTTTATCTACTTCGATAAAAATTAAACAATATATTTTAACTTTTCATAATTTTGATTTTGAGGAATATAGCTTTTACTAATAAATATTAATAATGATTAAGATAAAGTTGAATTTTAATGTGAAATATTATAAGTATTAAAATATAGGGGAGACCGGGGCAAGATCTGCATGTTAAGCTTTACTTAAATTTTGTGTAATAAATACTACTGTAAACTGAAAAAAAAGCTTTGCATATTGTCTATTGGAATGTTACCTTACTATAGAACTGGTTAAAATCAGTTTGGAAATAAAAATAATTAAAATAATTACAACTTTACAAGAAGAGAGAAATTGACGAAGTTGCCCCGGGTATAGGGGCAAGATCGGCAACTTCTCTCTTTTTGTAAAGTTGTAATTATTTTAATTATTTTTATTAAAGTTGCCCCTGGTATAGGGGCAACAGTAATGGGGCAAGATAGGCACGTATATAAAATTATGTTATTAACAATGTATAAGTTGGAATTCACTATTAAAACAAAGAAATACAAATCCAACACCCATTTAATATTATTACAACGAAATGCAAGTTCAAAGACATATATACATGAATAACAAATGCAAACATGTTTTCATTTATCATCTGTTTGATTTTTATCCTTTGCTTCTAATGTGGCTTTATGTTGCCGATCTTACCCCGCTAGTCATGATTTCGAAACATTAAGTACAACCCTGAGAACAGAATGCCAAGCCACGATCTGGCCACGTGAATAAGTTGAAGTTACATCCTTCTAACAGGAAAAGTAACTTTCGTTATCATGGAATTATAACAAAACCTGCCAATTCAATATAAATGGAAAAAAAATATTATATGGAATTGAACGAAAATGAAAATTTGCTTGATAATTCAACTACGCTTGTTGGAGAACAATAAAAACACTACACTCAACAAGCCACCAATAAAACTCAACTGCCTAACCTATAACCAAAGTCTCCTTTTAATTTGTTTTTAAAAAAAAGCGCTTGACAAACTTGCCCCGCATGCCGAAGTTGCCACGGTCTCCCCTAAATCCAGGTTGTCTTCTGTAAGATTGTTTTTCTTTATTTATTTATCCTTTCTTTTGGTAGCCAAGTGTAAGCGCATTCAGAGTATAACTAGAATTATTAAATTTATTGTAAAATTATACGAATTAATTTGTATTTTTTAATTATAAATCTACAATTATTTGATCAGATAATGGTAAAATATAGTTGAACAAGATATAAAGTAAGCTAGATAAGAAAATGTAACGAATTTTTCTTAAAATATACTAAAATTACAATAAACTCTTGATATAATGTTTACTCGATGTAATGTACTTTCGATATAGTGAACAATTTTTTTTGGTCCTTACTATTCTTTATATATACAGTAAATAAATTAGCTCAGTCCTTTGAGAGTTCACTATATCGAGAGTCCATTGCATTATACAGTATTTCTAGTGTAATAAAAATAAAGCTTAGTAGGAAACATAAATGTCTTTAATTACATATAATCTTAGATATGAAACCTTGTATAGAAGATAATATATTATTCATTTGAGATAAAAAAAATTAATAAAAATTTTAATTAACTGATTCTAACTCATGGCTAATACAATAGTTTAGCTCGAAGATATGTTTTTTACTGAGTTAACTTTACATGTAAATATAGCGGAGACCGGGGCAACTTCGGCATGCGGGGCAAGTTTGTCAAGCGCTTTTTTTAAAAAACAAATTAAAAGGAGACTTTGGTTATAGGTTAGGCAGTTGAGTTTTATTGGTGGCTTGTTGAGTGTAGTGTTTTTATTGTTCTCCAACAAGCGTAGTTGAATTATCAAGCAAATTTTCATTTTCGTTCAATTCCATATAATATTTTTTTTCCATTTATATTGAATTGGCAGGTTTTGTTATAATTCCATGATAACGAAAGTTACTTTTCCTGTTAGAAGGATGTAACTTCAACTTATTCACGTGGCCAGATCGTGGCTTGGCATTCTGTTCTCAGGGTTGTACTTAATGTTTCGAAATCATGACTAGCGGGGTAAGATCGGCAACATAAAGCCACATTAGAAGCAAAGGATAAAAATCAAACAGATGATAAATGAAAACATGTTTGCATTTGTTATTCATGTATATATGTCTTTGAACTTGCATTTCGTTGTAATAATATTAAATGGGTGTTGGATTTGTATTTCTTTGTTTTAATAGTGAATTCCAACTTATACATTGTTAATAACATAATTTTATATACGTGCCTATCTTGCCCCATTACTGTTGCCCCTATACCAGGGGCAACTTTAATAAAAATAATTAAAATAATTACAACTTTACAAAAAGAGAGAAGTTGCCGATCTTGCCCCTATACCCGGGGCAACTTCGTCAATTTCTCTCTTCTTGTAAAGTTGTAATTATTTTACTTATTTTTATTTCCAAACTGATTTTAACCAGTTCTATAGTAAGGTAACATTCCAATAGACAATATGGATAGCTTTTTTTTTCAGTTTACAGCAGTATTTATTACACAAAATTTAAGTAAAGCTTAACATGCCGATCTTGCCCCGGTCTTCCCTAAACGAATATCTATGCTCATATTCATCCTAATTTTTCTATTTTTTAGTAGTATAGTAGAAAATATTCTGCTTTTAAAGAAATTGCCCTAATTGTTTTGCAATTTGTCTTTAAGTAATAATAGAAAATCAAATTTTTTCTTAACTGAAGTAAAGGCTTATGTAACGCATATTCTCGACTCTGCTATTCCTAATCCTATTCCTATTCTATTGATCTTGTAAATCAGTAAAAGATGAACTTTAAATGTTTTTTATCTGTTTAATTTAACAATAGTTTTTCTAGTATTTAATCAAGTCCTAATGAATATCATAATGGAAAGATTTTTGTTCATTTTTCTAAGCAGTTATAGCATAACAGAAAGAGAAAAAAAAATGAATATACATTAATTGTAAATGTTATTGAAAAATTAAGGCCCTAACCTATCTAGGATTATTATTCTAGTAACTAATAAATTGCAGACATTTTTGTAGGAAATTTTTACGCTGAAAAAAGTAAGTAAAATTGAAATACAGTACAGTAAAATACTGATTATTCAAGGTAATGTGTCTCGACGATACTCCAAGTAACCGAAAACTCAGATAAAACAGACGGCCACGACCATTTCATATTAAAATTACGAATATAAAAGATTTATATGGTATCATCACTTTTAAGTTTCTTTTTTAAATCTTAAGAATATTTTTTACATCATTTCTTATACAGCTATGAGTTCGGCAAAGCTCAGCTTAGCTATTTGAAAATACCGAGCTGAGCTGGATTGATAGGCGAGCTGCGAGTTGAGCTGAGGTGTATTGTAGCAAGACCTACTTTTGATATTAAATTGTATCTTGCAGTATATTGGATATGTTTTCATTTATCTGTTATTAAATTGAGAGCATTCAAATAAAAACCGTTCGAGCATTAAGCATTCACACTAGAAACAATTTTAACATTAAGAGAATTATTAATAGTAATAAAGGGCAATATTTTAAAATGATACAAATAACGAAAATCATTTCTAGCAAGATACATACTGTACACTAGGATTCCGACAATTCGAAGTGGACGGGACCGAGACTACCTCGAATTACAAGTAATTGGGAATTTACAGAATAACAGGAAAAATCGGAAGAGACGAAAGAAAAACCAATACATATGTAAATTCAAAAACTATGCAATCAATTAGATGTATTTCAATGAATACTATAGCCTACTCCGTTGTGGCATATGGCGAAAAATTTCATGAAATGAAATATGTATTTCAAAATGAGATCTTTACAATTCTCACGACGTTTAGAAGTTTACGAATTTGCGAACGACGTGCAATAACGAAAGAAATGTTTTTGCCATTTAGTCAAACCTTTGCACAAAACATTATGCAGAAGAATAGAGGATTTCACAAATTAAAGAAAATATTACAGTACAATAAATCGAAGATTATCACGGTTTTAATATTATTTCTAATTTTAGTTCGATTGTTTTGTTTTCCCTGACATGGCAGGTTTTCTTAGATATACTTTTTAATACTACAATGTATAAAAATATACAATACGAATTCTTAATAAAGTAATATACCGTAATAAACGATGTTGTACAGTACATATAATACAACGAATACGCTACAGATTGGTTGACAAAACTGAAGTAAATGAATAATTTTATTGGTAATAAATTACAACAGAGGCAAGCCATTTATATGCTTTTTGTAGGATTTCTCTCATAGGAAGCCTTTATCGTAGTTTGTATAATAATATGGAAGTTTGGTTAATCAGAGCTTAGATATTTGGGTTCTATTGTCGGTTTATATTAACAAGGAAAGGTTGAGAATTACCAAATCCACTATTTAATGAATTTTATGCCACTTTATAGAGATCGCCTCCCCAATAAAAGTATTGGGTTTTTTCTTCAAAATTCTTTGTTTCTGTAAGTAAACTATAAAAAAAATTGATTTGAATGTCATAAATAATATAAAGCATATTATAGGCAATGGCTGCGTTGTCTAGCTCTTTTATTCTATTTTTCTATGTGTGAAAGTCGTGATTTCAAGCCTCCTTGATTATTTTTTCGATGTATATTTTTCGCATTTCTCTTCTAAGCTAACTATAGGGCCTATACTTTTTTCCTTGTTAATGAGAAATTATTTTATCAAATAAATATAGTGTAGGAGGCTTTTATTATGATATCTTATTCAACACCCTCCTCTAAGTGAAGATTTCGGCTAATTTTAAATTTTCCTTATTTATCCTAATTTTCCTTTAGAAAGTTTTACTATTCTTAGGTTTAAAGTCTTGAAATACAGTAGTAGCACTGCTATAGTATATTGTAAACATGCTTATTTATTAAAACAAAGCCTGATTTTTTCATGAAATCCTTAAACATTAAAATCAAAGTTACTTTGAGATTTTTTAATGATTAAGAATTTGAGTTAATATTAATTATAGAAGCAAACGATATATTGAACAAAATACGAAGAAAACAATCACAATTTGAGACAAGTCTCCATAATTACATACGGTTTTTACGCCATACGACAGCGCCAAAATTGCTTCATTCGGTGAAGTTGAGAACTAATCAATTTCGAGTAGATATTAACATAATAAATCCATACATATTACACATGAATGATAATATTATTTTAAACTTAATTGTTTCTTCTTGAAATCAGGAAATTTAGTTTTTAAAATTTCAAAGTTTATTTCGGACGAATCAAAATTAATTACGTAAAATTTTTAATAAATTGTAGTAAAATATTTACAAAAAGAATAATTTCATAAATTATTAGAATTTATTTGTCATTTTATAAAATATTAAAAGAATAATTTTATTTATTTAATAAATTATATATGTGAACGAAGTTAATAAATTGAATTAATTCCAAAAGAATTTTTGCTCAAAAGAATTATTCATTTTGTCAATTGAAACTAACTTTTTTCGATGCTTTTTTTCAAAGTTTAAATTTTCGAAATGTTAAGAATAATATTTTAATTAATTATAATAATTTTTTTTAATCAAAAGAGCTTAAAAGATTATAACCTTTCTAGATGCAGAGGAGCGAAATGGGTGATGTGGATGTTGGAAAAATTAATTTTCTACTTAATCCCCCCCGAAAAAAACAAAAAAAAAACAGTTTATTGTTATTTCAAAATATAATAAGCCTTTATTTTGAACTTCATTTGTATTATTTGTGTATTTTAAATTTAATGATTATTTTAATAATTTATCTCATTGAGACAATTCATTCGCCTCTAAACTCAGAATAGAGCAACAGATACGGTATTTCTCATATTTCTAAGTTTAAAAAAACATTAAAAAAATATATTATGAAAAGAAAAAAAAATGTTATAATAGAATGAAATTCGAAACCAAAACAAACTTTCATTAATTATTCAGAAACTTCGCATCACATATTCTTCTAAAAAATTGAATATTGGAAAAATTATCGGAAATTCTAAAAATAGTAATTTTTGTATTTTTTTAATAATTATTTATACGATATTTTTTTAGCGTTTAACAAACAATCAAAGAATTTAAACGATGTTTAAATACTTAATGATTAAATAAAATGACAGAAGTATGATCGATATTTACTTTTTGAAATTTTTATTGGAAAAGTTTTATGGTTAATGATGAGAAAAATAAATTATTAAAATATATTTACATATAAATTAATTAAAAATTACTTTTATTAAAAATAAAATTTTTATTTAAATACTTCTTTATTATGTAAGTCGTTATGAAGATGATTACAGACATAAATCTTTTAGTTCTGATTCCTTCTGATATTAAAAATTGTTGCTGTTAGTTAGTGTAAGGGTTGATAAACTGCATTAATTAATGCTTAATCAGTGAAATAATCCTATTTTTTTTTTATTTCAGACTAAAATTTAGAATTTAAAATTGTAAAATGAATCCAGATTAATTTTAAACACGATATAATAGATGATCATTTTCTCACAAATGATCGTTCATTTTTAAAAATCCTCAATCGTGTAATTTTTCTTATAGATTTTTTAATATCAAAATCCATAAAGTCTTATGCAAAGTCGAATTTTTTCTTAATAAGGATATCGCCCTTGGTATCGCTGATATCTCACTTAAAATGTTTTTTTCTTATTATTATTATTATTATTACCGGTATTAATTAAGTAAATTATTATTCTACAATGGTTTGTACGGATTATATTTGTTGTAGTATAGTTAAAGAACGGTGACTTGTTCATGTAATAATTATATATCAAAGTTTATTCTATGGCTTAAGTCGACCCCCCCCATCTACTACAGAATCGACGAAATTCAAAGCGCAGTTTCTAATATATGAAAAACTCTATTTTCTTCGCTTCTTTCAGTTTATTATTGTAATAAATTATTAAGCCCTTATAAATGAGTTAAATTGAAGTTTATGGCATTCGTTTATGAAATTAAATTGACAGGATTTGTCAACATCAATCGATACCACGACTGAAAAGGTATCTGAAAAATTGATAATTGTCAATCCATTCGTAAAATATTTATTTTAATCGATTTTTCACTAAAATTATTTGACATAACTCAAAAATCATGATTTTCTAAATAACGAGTATTTAAATATTTTGAATAATGATTCAAGATATTTAAATACTCGTTATTTAAATTTACTGAACTCGTCTTATAATGACGAGTTCAGTAAATAAACAAAGTGCATCAGTATAATACCGATCCTTTAGCAAAGGAAGTAGTTTCGATGTGGAGCGTTCAGAAAAAATCCGGTTGCTTGCAGTGCACTAGGAGCACTGCGTTTAAACTCAGTTTTCCATAAGTGCAACAATATTATTGCTCCCATATATTGCCAATATCGTTATGAAGAGTAAGAATTTTCTTTCTTTTAGATAAAGAATTATCTCGGGCAATTAAAGCAATACCAATGTTATATGAATAATGTTGTATAATATTCTTTTTCGGAATAGTAGAGAAACCTTGTAAAACACTGAAGCTTTTCCGACACTTTGAAAGCACACAATAATTGTTCAGTAATCCTTTGCTCTGGGGCTTATTACGTCATTTCATGTGCTCTGAAAGAGATGATATTGATACCTAAGTCTATTTACTAAACTCGTCTAGAATTTTGTGATAACAGGGGTGACACAACTTCTCTCTTATGGAGAGTTTTGGAAACTCTGTAGTGTCGTTCTAGTAGGAAAAAAATACAAGAAAGAACCGTTCTTTCCATATCAAGAACTCAAAAATGGTAAATTTGAAATTAGTCATCGTTGCAGCAAATGACCGATAGCTTAATGAATAAATTAATCTATTCAAAATTTTATACAAAGAAATAGCCTAAATAAAAATACTTGAAAGATGTTTATAATGAGTATACAATGAATAAAATTTGTAATTGAAATTTTTATTAAATTATCTCCTGATATGTTCTATGCTATGCTTAGAAAATGACGATATTTATATTTTGCCGGAGGAAATGATTCGAAAAGTCAAATTTCTAAAATTTCTATCAACAAGTTTCGGGAAAAATAAATAATTTATGTCGTAATTTAAATAATTTAATATGCTCATAATCAAAATATATCGATATTATGTTTAATTACTTTTCTGGCTGTTATATATAATAGAGAGAATGTATGGCGATCGGTCTAAAAATTTCGGGTTTTTTTCTGTATATATGAGTGTTAGTGTGTGTATGTGGGAACACGATCTTGTTCACCTACTTCAAAGCTTAATAACTCTTGTGCCTTTTGTAAAAAATTTCTGAAAATTATCAGGGAGGTTTGTATATTAGAGGGATTGATGTTTAATTTTGGTGATTAAAGGTCAAGGAGATGGAAATATAAGAGGGGTCACTCATATCTCGAGTGGGTCGGACTTAATGAAGATTTTACTCGCATTTACAATATATAGGCCTATATATATCTTTTTTTAAATTCATCTCTACCCTCAAAATTAAGCTTTTTACCATTTTATAATAATTAATAATATAAAAAGTTTTAAAGTAAAATCTCATAACAGATGATGCCATACACAATTTTAAAGTTACACAACTCTTTGATGAATTTTTTTTATTAGGTATCTTATTTTTGTGTTTCTTCATTGTATTGTACAATTGTCATTTTGTACTGTAAGTTGTCTTAGAGTTTGAAAATCTATTTTAATTATCGCAGATAAATGTTAAGTATAAAATACCTGGCTGCAATTTTTAATCATCTTTTAATTTTAAAAAATTACGTGACTTCCGGTCTAGACCGGAAAGCTCGTATATAGTTAATAGAGATTTCCAGAAGCTTTCTACATCTGATCTGGATTTTAGTAGCGGCTTGTCCAGGCATCATACTTCTCCTGACAACAATCGAGTCATGCTTGCCATCTAGCTAACTCCGCTCTCGAGAAAATTTTCAATTGAAATCATGTGAGTTTCGGTTTAAACAGGAAGTTCGAATATAGTTAATCGGGCAGGAAATATGGAAAGCTTAGGGTCCAGTCCTAAGCTTTCCATATTTGGTCTCGATTTTCATTATCTGTGTTCTCGAGATTAACGAAAGATAGACAGTAGGAATATGAGCATATAAATTATATTGGCATGGATTATATTGTTGTATTTCTTTATGTTATGTAACGAGTTACATAAAGAAATACAACAAAAAGTTACACTATAACTGATCACAAATAGTTTTTGTGTAGAAATGTGAGTACTGTAAATATCGTTGTGAGAAAATGAAGTGAGAATTATGGAAATCTGTTCATTTTGGAAAGGTTTGTGTGCCTCATAGTAACCCTTCTTTAATTAGAGTGTAATTAAAGAATGGTTACTTTGCATATGCAACAATATATATATATATATGTAAAATTTTGTTGTATAGTCCAAGTCATGTCATCTTTTAGTACAAAATTGACGAAATTCAGATTGCAGTTTCCTAAACATGATGCAAAGCGTTTTATTTGGTCGGTTCTTCGGATTTACTAATATATCGGGTTAGTAAGTCCTTAGGATTCTACCTTGATGTACGCTTAGCTTAGTACAAAATCGAAGCTTCTGATGCTCCTTTATGAAATCACATTAACTGAGTGAGTCATCATCAATTGACATTCACATTCGAAATAGTTTCTGAAGACATTTGTAAGTTGCATTTTATACCTAAAATACTGCGGTTTTTAATATATATTTTAATGAATTTATTTTTACAAATTAAACAAATTTATGAAAATAATTAAGTAAAAGTTTAATCCTTAAATATGTTAATCAATAACTTACAAACAATTCGCAATTTTTCGAAAAGTACGTAAATAGAAATGCTTGCAATATATTTCTAATGAATATGATTCTGAATGAAATTTTATTTGAAATTTTTATCTAATAATATGTTCTTTGCTGTAATTTACATTGTTTAGATAATGTCGATATTTACATTTAGCAAGAGGAAATAATTCGAAAAAAGTCAAATTTCTGAGATTTCTGTCAACAGTTTTGAGAAGAAATGTACTTAAAATAAATGAAATATATATTTTCGCCTCTTATAGAAGGTGTTTCAGAAATGCTTGGCCAAATTTCATGGCATGTAATGAAGAAAACCTTAAGAAGAAATCGAGGTCCGGTGTTTGATTTTAAGCTTAATCAATGAGTTATTAAACGTAAAAATGTTGTGACATATCAGTAGTTAAATTTGCTTACTAATCACAATTTCTTCATTAAACAGCTCGTTTGTTAATTCCCAGTTTTTAGAATAATGAAGAAGAGTTTTCGAAATTCTTTTTCATTAGTCGGAGATTTCGGTTTCGCCTATAAGTTAGTCGTGAAATTTTCTATCAGTGATTTTAATAAATAATGTGATTACAGTTTACCGACGAAAACACGAATATTTATTGCCAGTTTCTAGATTTAAATTATTGTTAATTGTACTGTACGTGTGCTATAAGAAAAACGATTGAACACAACAAATTTTACAGCATTTGTTATACAGTACTGTATAGGCCTATACTAAGTTATAAATACAAAACATATACTTGATTAGGTAAAAGTCACGAATAAATTTATCCCAACAATTTATAGTTACCATTTACGATTAAAAGTATTTCTCTTACTTACAAGAAAGGAGATTACACTGTGACGTGATCACGTAAGATGAAATAGATTACAAACTGTTCATCGTTTGATCAATACTCTAGTGATCACGCTTTCTAAACTAACAATCACGATCACGATTAATTGTTTTTGTATCTAATGAAATTATGCTCATCATTAATACAGGTAGATCTGGAATGGGGGCGAGAGTCATCATCTGTAGCCAACCCTGATCATGTTGCTTTAGCTTCACTTAATCTTAGCTCAGTCGATAATTATCTAGTATTTTACTTTGATAGACTAATTACCCCACTAAGAATATTATAGACGGGAAGTCAGTCTCTGATCGGATGAGCCAACTCTAAATGCGTTATACGAAACATGCTATTTGCTGAACGATATTTATATTTAAAAAAATAGAGATTAATTAACAGTGAACTATTTAATAATTTAATTACTGATACATTACACGCTTGTAGTTAACTTAAAAACGGAAATAACCTCATTGCACTTTTACTTTAATAGGCTAATTAAGCTTCAGATTAAAAACGGCTCTCGATTTTTATGAACGTTTTCCCCCTCTCTACAGGCCTCTGAAATTTGGATAAATACTGTCTTTCTGAAACATCTTGTACTGTACATCACCTTTTACAAATAACATTACTTCTTAAAATATGATGTGATATCTGATCTGGAATCGCAAATATCTCTCTTAAAATATATTTTTTTCTCAACATTTAAGCAAATTATTATTTCATAGTGATTTCTATGTGTAAAATTTATTTAGTGTAATTAAAGAACGATGACTTGTTTGTGCAATAATTATATACTGTGGTACATCAGGATACGAACGCCCCAGCATACGAAATTTTCAGGATACGACATGAAATTTGAACATAATTTTGCTCCACGGTACGAACAAAAACTCATCATACGACGTTACATTAGTACGCAGCGCCATTTTTATTCACTTCTGTTCATCGGTCTCAGTCCGCGTGGTTGCTTCGTCGTGGAAGGATCTCGCTCGATAAAAGAAATCTTGAGGTATTATCAGAAAGTGACTGATTTTATTGAAAAGAAACATCCCGAAAAGGTTCACACTGGCCGTATTGCTGCTCATAGTAATGACATTTACCTAAGTCATTTTAGAAACATTTTAAAAAGAGGGCAAAGCCAAACCTCTTTGGATAGATATTTTACCAAGCAACCTCTATCCAGTGAAAGTGAAGAAAATAAAGTAAAAAGCAGTGAATGAAAAATTAAAAATAACTTAACACTAATTTTTTAACTTTTCTGTTTTATATATAGGGGAGACCGGGGCAAGATCGGCATGTTAAGCTTTACTTAAATTTTGTGTAATAAATACTGCTGTAAACTGAAAAAAAAGCTTTGCATATTGTCTATTGGAATGTTACCTTACTATAGAACTGGTTAAAATCAGTTTGGAAATAAAAATAATTAAAATAATTACAACTTTACAAGAAGAGAGAAATTGACGAAGTTGCCCCGGGTATAGGGGCAAGATCGGCAACTTCTCTCTTTTTGTAAAGTTGTAATTATTTTAATTATTTTTATTAAAGTTGCCCCTGGTATAGGGGCAACAGTAATGGGGCAAGATAGGCACGTATATAAAATTATGTTATTAACAATGTATAAGTTGGAATTCACTATTAAAACAAAGAAATACAAATCCAACACCCATTTAATATTATTACAACGAAATGCAAGTTCAAAGACATATATACATGAATAACAAATGCAAACATGTTTTCATTTATCATCTGTTTGATTTTTATCCTTTGCTTCTAATGTGGCTTTATGTTGCCGATCTTACCCCGCTAGTCATGATTTCGAAACATTAAGTACAACCCTGAGAACAGAATGCCAAGCCACGATCTGGCCACGTGAATAAGTTGAAGTTACATCCTTCTAACAGGAAAAGTAACTTTCGTTATCATGGAATTATAACAAAACCTGCCAATTCAATATAAATGGAAAAAAAATATTATATGGAATTGAACGAAAATGAAAATTTGCTTGATAATTCAACTACGCTTGTTGGAGAACAATAAAAACACTACACTCAACAAGCCACCAATAAAACTCAACTGCCTAACCTATAACCAAAGTCTCCTTTTAATTTGTTTTTAAAAAAAAGCGCTTGACAAACTTGCCCCGCATGCCGAAGTTGCCCCGGTCTCCCCTATATTTTAAAGTTATTGTTACATTATGTTATGTAAGTTAAGTTTTAGTATCATTTCCCTTCTCCCACTCTTCCGCCACCAGTTTACACCTCCACTGTCGTCTATCCTCAAAGGTAAAGTGCAAATAAAACTACATTTTTTTTTATCAATTATTATTCTATTACGGTTATTTATACATGTACAACTACAAAACGCATTTTTCAGTGTTTTCCTTACTAAAGTTATTTTTTTCAATGTACTACTTAGCTTTAATTTGAGTGTTTTTTCGTGTTGGAACGAATTATTTGGTTTTACATGTAATCGTATGGGGAAACCTTACGACATTTTCATGATACTATCTCAGTTTCGGAACGAATTAATTTCGTATCCTGAGGTACCACTGTACTAAATTTTATTGTAAAGTACGTCTTAAGTCATGTCGTCTTTTACTACAAAATCAACGAAACTCAAAATAAAGTTTACAAAACATGTAAAGCCTATTTCTATTTACCTAAAGAATAATCATAGAAATAGTGTAGGCTAACTTTATACGAAATATCCATGACAGTTTTATTTAATAATTTAGAAATTCTTTTTCTTTCTATAAGAGTTAATTTTTCATTATCCCACGGCATCGGCACCAACATGGTTACGGAGCAATTTCCATCATATGGCGTGATATCAGTGAAAAAGTTCTATTAAGGAAATGTTTCCTGTTTTACTATAACTTTTAACTTCGGAAAGTGCAAATTATTTTAGTTTTTATTTATTGAATCAACAGCAATTTATCGGAAAGACGTCTGTTAACATTATAGTTATTGTTTAGTTGTCAGAGATAGTTTGTTTGCTAATCTTCAAAGCATTAACATCTTAGTTATCCGGTTAACATATTGTATTCATCCGAAGTGGAGACGATTGTGAGGTAGCTGTTTCTTATACAGTAGTTTTCTCGGAAAGCACGACAAAATACAGATAAACAAAGCAGACTCGGTAAAGCTTACTTTGTTAACCATTAACTTTGGTTTATAAGGGTATAAAAAAACCAACTTATTAACGTTTATTTTGTTATCCATGACAGCAAATTTTTTTTAGACATAACGTACAGGAGATGGAATGGGAAAACAGATTTCTTTAGCATCTATTTTTGTTATTTTCCTAAACTTGTTTTATTCAAATTTACATTTTTTTTTTCTTTTTTCAAAATACGGGCCCCAAAACTCCAACCACTTTTTCATTAAATCCCCCAAAAGAAATCCTTTTCCCAAGAGTCCATCCATACTGCAGCAAGGAGTTTAGAAACCTTTGTTCCCGTAATTACCGAAAACGGCATTTTGCGTGCACTATTTTTCTTATAGGTTTGTTTTTTTTCTACAGAAACTGTTGATTTATTCCATAGGAAATTGTCTCAAATTTTCCAGAGTATTCTAAGTAAGGAAGGTAATTATTCTATAAGCGTTAATTATTAAAACTAACTTTACATTTTCTAATAAAGTATATATAATAGAAACTTGCACTAAGATTGAAAGAGTGTTTTTATAGAAATTGATATACATTTAATCTCTAGAAGAATGTCGAAATTTATACTGTTTTTTCGTGTAAAAATAATAAAAGGCTGCTTATGTTCGAAAAATAAGTCGAATTAATGAAAGAAAACATATTATTATTATTATTAATTCTACATCATTAGTGATCATGCTTAAAATAATCTCATTGCAATTAAAGTAGTGGAAAGACTTTAAGCAGGATTTTTATACTTTTACGTTTATACATATGACATATGTATTTTTTTAAAAAATTATAATTATAAAATAATTTCTGAAAAACTCAATTATTTTCCATCACCGATGGACTTTTTGTGCAAGTTGTAATGCATGTATTAACATAAAAGTGTATTTGACAAAATCATGTTTTTAGTTATATAATTGTTATAAAAGTATTTTTAAAAATGTACAGTACTTTAGAAAACATCTTTTATTAAAATGGTTGTAATTTAAATTTTAAATGCAAATACTCATCATTCTCTAGTAAATTATCAGATTATATTTTTTTATATAATATAATTTAATCTATGTTAAAATATTACTTAAATCATTTAAAATGAACTGTCTGGAATTTTTAACTTTTAAATTAAAGTTATGTTTTTTTATATCCCTTTAAAAGTGAATCAGAATTTTGATTTCAAGTTGCTAAGTATCGCAACATTAATAATTAAAATTGTGGAAAATATTAATTCAATTAATAAAGTTTAGAAGATGAAAGAAATCTTTAAAATAATAGGATCTTTAAGTGTTTTAGTACAGGGAATTCAGGAAAGGATAACAAAATACAGATTAGCAAAGCGTTTTTGTGTTTTTACTTGAAAGAGTGGTTACTTTTTCAAGTAAAAAATTCAACTCGAGAGCTTCAAAAAGAAATAATTTTGCAAATGATTGATCAAGAAAACTACAAGGCAAAGAATTTGGATTAAAGGATTACATATAGGATATTGCATATAGGTACAGTACGTGGTACGTTAATCCTCCTAATACGTGGATTAACGTCTAAGGAATCAGAACTACACCACAAACTCGAGTAGGAAGATCAATATCACAGTTTTAACATAGGCAAAGTAAAAACTGAAAGGATTGAAGGATTATAATTACTATACAGTGATATAGAAGGGGTGCAATAAAACAAAAAAAGAGCCTTTTGAGAAGTTGCCATGTTAATGGATCCTAACCGGAAATCAAGAATAGAGCATTACGCTTTGATAAATGAACAAATTTTGATAGCGAGATTTAAAATAGAGAGAGAACACTTATGTGTTTATGAAGTTTGTTCCCCAGGAGAATGTAGAGATGCTGACACAAATATATTTTATGCAAACCTATAAACACAAATGATCACATATTCTATGACTGCTACTCTGCTAATTTTAGGAGATTTAAATGCACGAGTTGGAATAACTATAATACAAAACATATTAGGAATATCCGGAGAACAATATCGGTATGAAAAAAGCGTAAGCTCAAAATTTCTCAACAACTTGAAAATAACCAACACATTAGAAAAACGAGATATACATAAATTCACGCGAGAAGCCAGAGAATCAAGTTTGGAGTTACACGAATATTTAAGGAGCAGATATTTATTTCAACAATTTCTTGGTGAATTCTAAAATCGAAATACTCGCTAGATGAAGGAAACTTAAGCATGTAACAAAAGAACCTGAAGAGGTTTACAAACTCTACCTGATTCAAGACGAAAACATCAGTAAGCTCTATCAGAGTAGGCTAGTAACAGAACTCAAACTAACTCCTAAATATGAGAATATAGTTCACTTAGAATAATTTCAGTAAACTTTAACAAAAAGTGCTAACGAAAAGTTCAGAAAAGAAAAAGTGGAATAGCAAGTGAAGTTTAAAAATCTAGAATGAAAACATATCAAAAAGTTATTGAAGAAAAACAGAAAGCACACTATAATTACGGGAGAACGGCTAACAGATGGCTGCTACATGTGCCAGAAATATCAGTCTCTTCAAAAATCACCTACAAGATTTACTGGATGCTTTGAATTGTAAAAATAACATGGTTAAAGATATTAAAGAAAATACCAAGCACAAGATGAGTGAGCTTCTGAAAAGTTTAGACACATTATAAAAGTTTTCTATGGCCTTATCAAGTTCACATGTCACTTTCAAAATGGCGCACAACATAGTAGTTATGCATGTTTGGCGCTACCTTTACAAAGGCATGTATTTAATCAAGAACCGATATTGCTAGTCTCTGTTAAAGATGAAAATGGCTCTATTAACTAATGAAGTGTACAAAAACTTTTAAAAGGTAGAGAGCTTGACTCAGTATAGTCAAAAATCAGTGTTGTGTAGAATGGAACAAAAATTAAAATGGAAGAAAATTTTAAAAATAGCATTGTGTTTGAGTGTCATACGGAAACAGACAAACTGAATCTAGAACAGGAAATCAAAAATAAATACAACAATGCTATTGTAACTGGTCCCAAGGAATTTAATCCAATAGTTCGAGTATTTGATGTCCGTATGGATGTTCAAAAAAATAAAAATAAAAAAAAACGTCGTCGACGTTATACAGAGACAAAATCCAGAGATTCACAAAAGTCTTTCTGAGGTCGAAAATACACTTTGTACAAAGAGGAACAAAGAGAGATTTTAAGAAAGGTTGGTCTCGAGGTGACAAGTAAGCTCCGTCATGTATTGTCAGTAAAAAGGAAAATTAATCTCAAATGGTGTTTTTTGTCGTGTTGAAGGCTATTGTTGTTAATAGATGTAATATGTATTAACAACAGTAGTTTAGTGCAGCTTCAAGTGTACAGGATAGAAACACAGTATAGATGTGTATAGAAAGCAATGTATGCAGAAAATATTCTGAAGAGCACGACATAAAAACTGTAGTAGTACCACAGAGAGCTGCTTGCGTTGTGTAAAATGTGCACTTACAAAAAAATTGATATAAAAAGTAGGCTAGTAGGCTAAACCTTTAATAGGAAATGTCCGAAATTTTTTAAAAATCACAAAATTATAGAAAAAATCCTGTCTACAGTATTTAAGTACAGTATCTGCAACTTAATGCAGATAAGTGTGGTTAAGACAATTTTGCTGGGACAATATATGATTAAAAAAACATTGCTTTTCCCTGTATACAAGAGTAACTTCGATATGAGGGAAACATCTACGGATATCAGAAGTGTTTACAAGTTTTTTATATAACAATTTTAATGTTACACTCAAGAGTTGCAATAAAGAAGACTGAATATAGAATATGCATCCCATAAAGATAAATGACTGTACTGTACTGTACATTTCATAGAATGATCAAACTTTTGTCTGCTTAACTTACCTTGATCAAAAGCTTAAATTTTCTGTTTATTTTGAACATCTAAAACTGATACCATATTTAATAAGTTAACAAATAACTTGTAAGAACATTTTGATTTGTTTAGACTCCAATTATCACTCCGAATTTTTATATCATAGACATACAGATACTGGACGATTTTCTAAATGAATATGCATAATAAAGGCATTTCGCGCAACTTTTAGGTCAGCAGGTAGCAGCAATAATGATATTACTGTCAGGACTTATTTGCCTGATTATTAAATAGATATTTTCAATTAATGTCATATCATGAGCTAATTTATTTTGAACTAATCAGTTATGGCAAATCAAGCATATCATCTGTTACTTCAAGAAAATATGCTACAAAGTCTAAAATGTTCAATTGGGTTGCACTTAGTAACCTTTTATTATCGAATGTATATAACTGGACATAAAACTTGCTCTTTTTATTGATTACATCCAGTTAAATTATTACATTAATACGTTGTAGCATTAATTTTTAAAAGCAGATTACCTATCTTCTAAAATTTACAGTATTATAAAGCTATGGAATGCTAGACTATCGGATTAAATATTCTACACAAAAAGGCTAATGCTGCATGAAGGACATTTTCAGCTGTTGATGCGCCCTCGTAAATTATAAAGAGGGAATCTTATAAGGATGATTCTTTCGTATTGTATATGAAAAAAAACCGCTTAACATATTTTTACGGTAAATTATTAAATGCGATTGTATGTTAAATGGAAAGAGAACAGAAGAGCATTTAAATAGTTTATTTAGAGTTATTAAATATAGTGAAAACCATTATAGTGTAAAACGAAAATTTTGAATATACAGTACATACTATTTAATAAATAGTATTTATTATATTTTTCTTAGCTATAGTTTTAACTCTGAAAATAAAAATCTGTCTCCAAATATATATAATTGAGATGACAACTTAAAGTGGTCATTTTTCTTTATAATTGCACGAACGAATGCAGATCGTAGACAGTACATTCGTCTATTCGTTGTAACAAATTAATAATGCCTGATCCTACAACTTGAATTGAGACTGAAATTTCTCGAAGTAGGAAATATTGTAGTGTGTCACAATACAAAAGTAATGCAATTTCAGGTAAAATAAGCATGCTTATTTCCCCAAAATAAACAAACTGCTAGAGTGGATATAAGAATTGATAAAAAAGTTTCGAAGTACAGTACATACTAGTAAGTAGTATGTAGTGGACATTTTTGGCTTGTGACTTCATTCCAAGATCGCACTTCAAGGGTAAATTGAATACTTATTTCATGCGGATTCCCTTTCACGTTACACGTTTGCAAGCAAAATGCTCGAACTTTTGTTTTCATGGAACGTTCCTTTAATAGCCCACAAAAAGCCGACTGTTTAACGAACAGTTTCTACTTTTTTCAGACATCTCTTCCTTTCTTCTACAAACTAAAACAGCTCAGCTTATTAATGACTGATGTCTTTTGAATTAAGCGCCATGGAAATGTTATATTTGATAAACTTTGATGTGCTTCGATCACTCAAACACGCCATTATTGTTATATAACTACGGCTATCCACAGAAGCTGGAAATGTCTTATTATCAGTCAGCTGCGGAAGAAACACTGTCTTATTAATCTTCTTAACTGTATAAAAAGTTACTTTAATAGTGGAACAGCACAATATTTAATAATATTACAAAAGGCAGTATTATTAAATCTATAGGTTTATATGGTAGGCCTACCGAATTAGCATGCTTGTTCTTTATATAAATTATCAAGGTGTTCTATAGAAGTTAATGTTTCAGATTTTCAAGATATCTTCTAATTATATAAAGATTTCTTTAAACATTTTTAAAAAGTTATGTAATTTATACAAATTGTAACGTCACATATCTCGTTAAAGAATATACGAAACCTTTAAAAATAATATATTTGGTAAAAATAGTTTATTAAAGATGTCTTGTAGCGCACCCATGGGCGGGCGAAAAGGTCCTGGCACCCCTGAAAGAAAAAGGGAAAAAACTAGAAAATTTCCCAAAAATCTTTTCCTAATTAAAATTTATTTTTTGTATTTAAATTGTGTCTTGTCTTCTATTTCTATACTACTTATGAATTAACGGCCATATAAAGGTAGAAATTTTATTAAATTCGCGTAAAAACATTTTTTATTCATTCACCTGCGCTCCCCAAGATTAAATCTTCAGTGCGCCACTAACATAGGGTCTATCTTCGTTAGAAGATCGAAATTTGTATTTGTTTACTTAAAAGAAATAAATAAAATAGACTAGAAAACTATTTTAATTCGTAAACTCGTTGGACATGATTTATTTATGCGGTAATTCTGCTCAAAATCGTTTTATTATAAATTAGAATTTTATTACTTACATTTCTGTATAAGGTATATCATTTATTTATTATTTTACGATCTAACAGTAAAATAATGCTTAGAAATTTACATAATCATTTCGTATCGATGGAATCTCTGACAAAAGTTAGGCTATACTGCGTGTTTGAAATTAAATATAAACAAATAAACGAGATTATTTTCTTAGACAACTCCTGCTAATGTGTAACAAACTTCTTTTGAAAATATCTTTTAATAAATTGTCTGTAATTTAGATTTTAAATTCAATACATTTTCCGTCATTCTTTACTAAATTAACGATAAATTCAACTGCAAAATTAGATTTCTATGTTTAGATTTTTAAAATATAGTTAAGCCCACATATAAATATATGTTTGAAAAGTAAAGCAATTCTGTAAATCTTTAACTTTAATAAAACATTCATCTTTTTCATCTTAGAATTTTGAATTAGTTGCTAAATATATCAATATTAATAATTAAAATTGCAGAAAAGATTGATTAAATTAATGTAAATTACGACTAAATACAAAATCTTCCATTGTAACAGAAATATGTATGAAACAAACTTAAAATAATTTCAAAATTCTCAATTATAGAATTTTATATTATGATTTTTAAGTATAAAAAACGATAAAAGTATCATACGTAACTATTTTCCTGTTATGATTACTCTGATATTACGTTTGAAAAAAAATACATATTCATATATATATATATATATATTAATCCCAGAATGGCTTCTGCAGATGAAATTTAATAAAATGTGGTTAAAGTAGTGCGAATTCAATCTAATACAAGGATATAGGCTACATGGCTCGAATCGCACATCCTTTACTACAAAACAGACGAAATTCAACATGCGTATTCCTAAATGAGTGGACTCTTTTATTTTGCTCGTTTCTTCGGGTTTACTATTGTATCGAATTAGTAAACCCATAGGAATAAGTGAAATAGAAGTTTCTGATGCTCATTTATGGGATTAAATAAATTGACTCTCAGCATTAATTAATCCTCATATCCGAAAAGATATGTAAAGGCATTTTTAACTTCAATTATTCGTAATATATTTGTTTTAATCAAGTTTTATATCAATATAAAAGTATTTTTTAAGTTAAAAAATTTTAATTGGACTGCAATTTCAAAAGATTGTAGACCTATAAATTCCCATTATATGTCTTTCCTTAATCTCGAGAACGGAGTTAAATACATGAAAGCCGAGACCATATATTTATATAGAAAACTCGGGGGCTGGAGGCCCCGATTAACTATAGGCCTATAGGAACTTCCGATGTAAACCAGAAGTCACGTTATTTCGATTCAAAAATTTTTCCCTAAAAAGTGACCGGCACGACTCTATTGTTAAATTCTACACAAAAAGGCTAATGCTGCATGAAGGACATTTTCAGCTGTTGATGCGCCCTCGTAAATTATAAAGAGGGAATCTTATAAGGATGATTCGTTCGTATTGTATATGAAAAAAAACGCTTAACATATTTTTACGGTAAATTATTAAATGCGATTGTATGTTGAATGGAAAGAGAACAGAAGAGCATTTAAATAGTTTATTTAGAGTTATTAAATATAGTGAAAACCGTTATAGTGTAAAACGAAAATTTTGAATATACAGTACATACTATTTAATAAATAGTATTTATAATATTTTTCCTAGCTATAGTTTTAACTCTGAAAATAAAAATCTGTCTCCAAATATATATAATTGAGATGACAACTTAAAGTGGTCATATTTCTTTATAATTGCGTGCAATAAAACAAAAAAAGAGCCTTTTGAGAAGTTGCCATGTTAATGGATCCTAACCGGAAATCAAGAATAGAGCATTACGCTTTGATAAATGAACAAATTTTGATAGCGAGATTTAAAATAGAGAGAGAACACTTATGTGTTTATGAAGTTTGTTCCCCAGGAGAATGTAGAGATGCTGACACAAATATATTTTATGCAAACCTATAAACACAAATGATCACATATTCTATGACTGCTACTCTGCTAATTTTAGGAGATTTAAATGCACGAGTTGGAATAACTATAATACAAAACATATTAGGAATATCCGGAGAACAATATCGGTATGAAAAAAGCGTAAGCTCAAAATTTCTCAACAACTTGAAAATAACCAACACATTAGAAAAACGAGATATACATAAATTCACGCGAGAAGCCAGAGAATCAAGTTTGGAGTTACACGAATATTTAAGGAGCAGATATTTATTTCAACAATTTCTTGGTGAATTCTAAAATCGAAATACTCGCTAGATGAAGGAAACTTAAGCATGTAACAAAAGAACCTGAAGAGGTTTACAAACTCTACCTGATTCAAGACGAAAACATCAGTAAGCTCTATCAGAGTAGGCTAGTAACAGAACTCAAACTAACTCCTAAATATGAGAATATAGTTCACTTAGAATAATTTCAGTAAACTTTAACAAAAAGTGCTAACGAAAAGTTCAGAAAAGAAAAAGTGGAATAGCAAGTGAAGTTTAAAAATCTAGAATGAAAACATATCAAAAAGTTATTGAAGAAAAACAGAAAGCACACTATAATTACGGGAGAACGGCTAACAGATGGCTGCTACATGTGCCAGAAATATCAGTCTCTTCAAAAATCACCTACAAGATTTACTGGATGCTTTGAATTGTAAAAATAACATGGTTAAAGATATTAAAGAAAATACCAAGCACAAGATGAGTGAGCTTCTGAAAAGTTTAGACACATTATAAAAGTTTTCTATGGCCTTATCAAGTTCACATGTCACTTTCAAAANCTACTAAAAATCTGCATATTCGTATTAAACTACTATAAAATAGTACGACATTTAATAGTTATTAATCCTGATTAATACTTTTAGTAAGTACTACAGATTTAATATAGAGATTGCATGCTTTTAACATAATTATTAACTAAATGTTATTAATTCTTCTCCCATTTTCGAAAATTCCAGAATTTATTCTAAATGTAATATCGCCGTCTTCCTCCGCGACCCTTTCACTTTTAAAAATCCGCATATAAAATAGTACGACATTTGATTGCTAATAACTCTGATTAACTCTTTTAGTGAATACTACAAATTTAATATAGAGTTTGTATACTTTTAACGTAACTATTAACTAAATTTTATTAAAATTTATTAGATGCCACTCCGACAGTTCCCTTGTTAGAGCCTGTATTTAAGCAATTCTTATAAACATGCTAGCATGATAGAAAATGATCTTTCTAAAGACGTGTTTGTTTAGCACAGTGGTTCTCAACAGTGGTCATAAGATCCCGCAGGGGACCACGAAACATTTTAGAGAGGCCACAGAAAAAGATTGGATAGTCGTAGAAACTGTACCAGAGGCTACCGGAGATATAAGAGGATCATGTTATTTTCTACGAGTCATATTCAGAAATCTTAATCGAAAATCCAATAGCAAGGAAAACAGTTGAAAAAAATTATATGAAGAAATGAAGCTAAAGTTTAGAGATCCACTAGAAATGAAAATCTCAGAATGAATGATGGATCCACTTAGAATAAATGCTGCTAATGTAAATCTGCATAGAGATTCAGCATTTAAACAAGATTCAGAAACAACCAAAACAATTTTTTAGTATTGATGCATGATTTTAAAAAATTTTAAGTTTTCAAGTTTCTATTTGGTTGAATTGGGCCACTTATCTGAACTCTTCTGAAATCAAAAGCTTGAAACAGATTGCATATTGAGAACAGGGGAAATCTTTAGTTATGTTTAATGAATTTCTAGCCAAATATACAAAAACTTGCTTGTTATCATCAACCGCAAGATTCGAAGTCTTAACCCAAAGTTAATGTTTCCATATTTTGAAGATTTATATTTTTAAATATTTAGGTAACATAGAGACCATCTATAATTATTAGCTTTAATACACTTATAATTATTAGCTTTAATACACTTATAATTTTTATATAATTTTAATATATGTGTATAATATATCCTTGTGCAATGAATAAAAATATATCAAAATGCAGTGAATTCGACGACAAGGGAAAACGGTAAAAATGGAAACCGAGTCGACAGTCATGATAACAACGATAAAATGAAACAAAAAGTATGGGTCTTATTCAGCCCGCGGGCCGCCAGTTTGCGACCTTTGCTCTAGAATTTAAAAGTAACGGCATGCTTTTCCATGGCTTTTGTCGACAGTTGGTTATCTACGATTGGTCGAGAGAGTGTCACATGATAATAGGACACTATTTTCTGTTCTGGTCAAACAATAGAGAAAAGTCATTGTTGCTTGTAAATAGGCGTAACGTTATTTCATAATTTCGGGCATTAAATATTTCGTCTTGTTCGCTTACTTGTATTCTAATCATGTATCAACTATGTTAAAATTATTTGCGATTCTATCGGAGGAACAAAATAGTAAAAGAAAAAAACGTAATAATTCAAAAAATTCGAGAAATAAATTCGTATCAACGAATTCTAGATTATACGAGATAAGTTCAAATAATTTTTGATCTAATATAATTTAATTACTTAACGAAAATGAATGTACAATGTTGCATAAATCATGTACAAAATAAAGACAGAGAAGCCTTTATTTTGTACGTATAATCGTATAAGCAAATAGGGTTTACTGTTAGATGTCTGTATTTAATATAGAAGTTCGTCTGTTTTATTAAATTGAAAAGCAATATAAGAAATTTATACTTTAANACTTTTACTATTCAGCAAATTTTTTATGATAATTTTAAAACTTAATTAACAACATTACTGTTCTCTTATCTTAACAATCTATTGTATAAAGTGAGTGTACAGTGAGTGTTATAGTAATTTTCTATATTTAAAATTATATTGTGCTTAATTTCATTTGATAAAATATATTTTAAAATATTAATAAATTGGACAATATAGTATATAAATATTTGAGACGATTTTTAAAAGAAAAATACTTTTTACTGAAAAGATTGGATTTTATAAGCTTTGACTATGGTGAGTCATGGCCGAAAAATGGCACCTTACAGACGAAGGTTTTTACTTTTATATCTATGGATTTAAGTAGAATACTTTTTCGAAAAATCATTTCATTTATGCATTTAAGGATTATTGATAATTTTTTATTTAAAAATTATCAGTTTATTTTTATTTTTGTAATGTATTATTAACGTTTTCTATCGTCCATATATTTAAATATTACTCTGACACGCACTACCGTTCTTGTCCAAAAATGTGTTAGAATTGCTATTTAATGTTTACACAACGTAAAAGGTCTGAAGTGACAAGCAACAACGGCAGCTTTTTTTAATAACACAAAAAGCAGTTATATAATTCCCAAAATCATTGATAATGTAAGGAATGACGACAAGGAAACAGAAAAGTTAATTTTTTTCTAAAATGACTGTTATGAAATAATAAAGATAATGTTGTTTAAGTATTTCGATTTCAACCATACGAGGATATACAAAAGATTTTCTTGTAGGATTCGAATCGCACATCTTTTATAACAAAACCGACGAAATTCCTAATAAAAGACACGAGGGGTCTTTTATTTTGCTCGTTCCTTCCGATTTACGAATGTATTAAGTTAGTAAGCCCTTAGAAATGAGTGAAATCGAAGTTTCTGATCTTCACTTATGAGATTAAATTGACTTCCCTTGTCGGAATCAATCGATATTCAAATCTAAAAAGGTATCTAAAGACATTGGTAATTTACATTTTGTAAGTAAAATAATGTTCTTTTAATCGATTTTTTGTAAAATTTAAAATATTTTCTATTCTTGTCAGTTAAAACATGTTATAAAAATAAAGTTAATTTAATAAATAGTTTTAATTGTTAAACAGGTTAATGAGTAACTTACAATTTATCTGTATAAAACTAAATAAATTAAAATATTTGCAAGATATTCGTAATAAATATGTCCTAAATGAAATTATTTAATTGAAATTCTGTGAAAGTTTACCTTGTAATATGTTCTTTGCTACTCTCTTTACATAATTTTGTATTGGTATTTTGAGAGCAAAAATGATTCGATAAAGTCTTTTCAAAGTCTGATCAGGAAGTAAATTAAACGAAATGTGAATTTTCATCTTTAGACATGTTTTAAAGTCTTAAATTAATGATAAAATTTTAAACTATCAAATAATTTAAATCACGCGAGCTGGATCGTAATCAAATTATATTATCGTCCATTATTTATCGTTATTCATCTTATAGCTTGTCTCATATGGAAACTGTTGATTTGTTCCATAGGAAACTGTCAAAATATCCAGTGTGTTTTAATAGGAAATTTCAAAATTTCCAGTGTGTTTTAATTATAGAAGATAATAATTTGATATGTATTAACTACTAAAACTAATTTCGCATTATGTAATCAAGTATATTTGGAACTTGCACTAAAATTATTTGAATGTATTGATAGAAATTGGTACACGTTGAATATAAATATCTTTAAGAGAATTTCGAAATTTGAACAGTTTACATATATAAAAGAAATCCGGCAATGAGTTGCGTAACTTTTCCAGCAAGAGTTAAAATTATCTGTTACGATATTTTAATTTAAAACTTTTCGTTAAGTCCGACCTCATTCGAGAACCTCCCCTATATCTCCCCATTCCTTGACCTTTAACCGCCAAAATTTAATAGTATCAATCCTCAATATACAAGCCTTCTTGCAAAATTTCAGAAATTTTCGACAAAAGGCACATGAATTATTAAGCTTGAAATCTGGGTGAACAAAATCGTGCCCCATACACATACACATACACACTAACACCCATACATACAATATAATACAATAGAAAGGTTAAAGGGCTCATAGGTATAGCCCAAATAAAGATGAAATGGAAGAAAGATGTGAAGTTGAAGGGGTGAAAGGGAAAAGGAATATAAAGTGAGATAGTAAAGAGGGAAAAGAGAAAACCGGGGCGCCGGCAACACAATTATAATAAAGAAGCACATTGCGAAAAAGTTGAAAAGTAAGACATGTAACGAATAGTTGCCCAATTAGACGGTGTGATGACAAAACCCCGTGGAAGTGATAAAGTACCAGACATATATACATATAGAAAAAAGCGTTTTTTCCACTTCTGAACGTTTTGTGGTCCCCAGAGTCCAAAAATTTTAAAATCTTGGATGTCATTTTTTGACCAATTTCCATACTTTCTCTTCTCTGTTATACATAACATACATCAGGAAAAAGTATGGAGATAACAGATACAGCCGAAAAGAAGGTGAGAGTCGTACAGTACTGACCACCTTAATATTTTTGGCCATAACTAATGTAGTTCTAAGGAAAAATTTATTTTACAACAGTAATATGCTATCTCGAATAGTACTTTATAACGTGGAAGATAAGATTTCTTTAAAACTTTTCCTAAAGTACTAATTATTTCTAAAATAAAAATGTCATGAATTCGGGCAGTGCAAATATTATCGTCCAGTATCGACCAGTTACAGTTCTGAAGAATATAAGATCTTAATGATACTATAAATTGTTTGTGATTTTATTCAAGCAAATAAAAGTACAGAATTTTTTTACAATTGTAATAAACCAATAATAATAACATTTATTCAAGAAAATGAATACTAGGAAAACATAAGAAATCTTCAAAAATTTTCAATGAACTTCATTGCTTACAAATGCCACAAATAAAATACAAAATATTTTCTTGATCGGCCCCTTTGTTATGTGTCCAGCTCTTAAATGCAATACAGTGTACCTAGTTTTCTTGAATGAACTTTTAATCCTGATCTTCTATATAAAAAACTAGTTTTTCCATCGAAATTCTTTTGCAGTTTACCCATCTGAGGGACCATACTCATATTTTTTCCAACTTGGATTGCTCTCATTCGATCTACTAATGTTTTTGGAACTGAAAATATCGAAGTTGCCTTTCGTTGAGTCATATTGTTCACAAGAATTTCATATATTGCCATTTTCATGATTGATTTGGTCAAGTTTACTTTCTTCTTTTTCTCATTTTCCGCCATTTGTCTCTACCTTTTTCTTAAAAATTATTTTTGGTCGCACTGCACGACAGGTAAGTGCTGGGAACTGGACGACTGCCACGTGTCATTTTGGAAATTGTCCGTTGTATGTAATTTTATATTGTGAAACGAATACGATTTGCCTTAAGACAAAGTACATTTTTAAATAGAATCAACCACTCCTCCCCAAAGTAGAATTAAAGCCGCAAAAATAACTTTTGATGCACTAAATACCAACCAACTAACACCTTCTCTGGCATGTAGTTCCCGCAATCCGAACCAAACAAAATAGTCCCCAAAATATATGACCTATGACGATGATATTCCTGTATGTCTGTAGAATGCTACAGTAGCGAAAAACTAGTAATGGTCGGTACTGTACGATTTTCCCCTAATAACAAAGGCCTTTTATTATTATTTTCCTGGCTTATATTCGAAAATTAAGTTTAATTAATGAAAAAAACCACTATTATTATTGATTCAACATCAATAGTGATCTTGCTTAAAATAATATCATCGCAATTAAGATGATGGAATGACTTTAAGCATGATCTTTATTACTTGTACGTTTATACATATAATATATGTATTTTTGTATGGCTCGAAACGTACTGTACGTACGTCTTTTTCTACAAAACCGACGAAATTCAATTCAACTTAAGTATTCCTAAACATGAGGACTTTTTTATTTTGCTCGTTCATTTGGGTTTACTAGAGTATCGAATTAGTAAGCCATTAGGAATGAGTGAAATCGAAGTTTCTGATCTTCACTTGAGGGATTAAATAGACTGGACTCGTCATCAAGTGATATACAAATGTAAAGAAAGGTGTCTAAAGACATTAGTACTTTGCATTTGACACTTAAACTGGTGCTTTTTCGATTAATTTTTAATAGAATTATTTTTCTAACTTAAACAATTTTAAATCTGTTATTAATTAAATTATTTTCGTAATTGTTTAATATGTTAAACAATAACTTACAAACTATCCGCAACTCTATAAAAATAAACGAATAAAAATATTTATCTGGATATTTATAGTGAATATGCTCTCAATAAAATTTTAATTGAAAGTTTTAGAAAATTATTTAATAAGTTCTTTATAGCCTATAATGTCGACATTGAGTAGAAATTATTAGAAATAGTCAAATTTCTAAGATTTCTGTCAACATTTTGGGAATAAAATGCACTAAGAATAAATATATTTCTTACTTTTTATAGAGGGTATTTTTAGAATTTCCAACTTTTTGGGGATAAAATCCTGGACAAAACGAATTCTTCCTGAAAGATACAGGGACGCCTCAATTGCAGGACGTGCAATGATGTGTATTTTTACTCTGTCGGTGACAGAAATACATTTAAAATGTGGAAAAAGAAAAAGATACTTCATTGTAGGGACAGCTTTTAGAATAAAGTCCATCTTTTAGATGATAGTCAGAAAAAATTCGGCGCATCTGGCAATTCTATAATGCTTGGATAATGTCAATATTTGTATTTTGCCGGAAGAAATGATTAAGAAAAGTCAAAAGAGTGGTTTCTATTAGTCAAATTCGATAAAGTAATTAAAGACAAATGAGTTTTCCATGCAATAATTACATATCAAACTTCGTTAATGTCATCTTTTATTAGAAAATCGACGAAATTCAAAGTGCTTAAACATGCGAAGCTTTTTATTTTGTTCGTTTCTTCGAGTTTACTATTGTATTAACTATTAAATCCTTACAAATGAGTGAACTCGAAGTTTCTGATCTTCATTTACTTACGAAATAAAAAAAATGGCTGAACTGGTCAGCATTAATTAATACAACATTCGAAAAGATATTCAAAGACATTTATAATTTGCGTTTTACACATAAAATACCGCTGTTTTTAATCGATATTTCAATAAAATTATTTTTAAGTTAAATAAATTTACTAAATGTGTTAATCAATAACTTACAAAATATTGGCAGCTATCGAAAAATAAATAAATAGAAATGCTTGCAAGATATTTATAAATACGCTCTGAACGAAATATATTTTTTAAATTATTGCAAAATTATCTTATAATAAGTTCTTTACACTGTTTAGATAATGTCGATATTGATATTTTGCCAGAGGAAATGATTCGAAAAGTCAAATTTCTATGAATCTATCAACATTCTTGACATATAATGTACTAAAAATAAATGAAATAGTAAATATATACGTATTACTTTTTACAAGGTGTTCCAGAAATATTTTGCAAATTTCACATGATTGAGGAAGATCTGAATAAAAAAGTAAAGAGATGAGGTTTTTGATTTTAAGCTTAATTAGCAAGTTATTAAGGATTAAAGTGTAATGACGTAATTTCCCTTTTTTTTAAGTCTAACTATGCAATGTATGTGTAATTAAATTATTTTATTAATTGCAATTTATTTATTAAACAGCTTATTTGTTAATTAATTTCTATGAAAAAGATTTTTGAAAAATCTTCATTGATGTAAAAAATGGATTTCGGTTTTCGGTTTTAAACATAGCATACAATTAAAACTGGAATGGGTGCGAGTGGCATTTTTCTGTAATGAGATGTGACTGGAGTCGTTCCTAACGTTTGTTGCTTTAGCTTTAAGCTCAATCGGAAATTATCCTATGTTTCTGATATGTTAATAAGCTAATTCCCGCTCTATGAATGTCATAGACTGCAAGGTAGTTTCCGATTGGAAGAGCCAAATGTAAGGAGTTATACGAAACGTACTATTTTCTGAAAAGTCTTCTTTATATTTAAAAATTAATGATTAATTAATAAATGAGCTATTTAATAAAGAAATTGTGACTTTTAAACAAATTTAGTTAGTCATACATTCATAATTAATCTTTGAAAAATGGATTGGGTTAAACATCACTACTTTGACGCTTAAATCAAAAGCAACCCTCGATTTTTATTCAGGTTTTTCTTCTATAAGTCTAAGAAATTTGGCCAGATATTTCTGAAACGTCTAAAATAGACAATTACAGTTGTGGGATATCATTACAGATAATGATGGAATTAATATCACTTTCAGCGTTTGACGTTTAGTTTTAATCGATTTGTTTTTGTAACGCTTTTATTATTATGAAATAAGAATATTTCGAAAGTTAAAGTTTATTACTTTGATTCAATTAGTTGCAAAAATGCTAAAATTTTGTCTCTGACAAGCGAATACTTTTCAAATGTAAGATGGAAATCATTCTGCATTCGCTAAATCATTTTAAAACTCGTTACTTTCGAGGAGATTCTTTCAATATTTTAAAACTACAAATGAAGGTTATCTATTGATTAATTCAAAAAAAGATAGATTTACTTTAATCTGTCTTTTTTCTTTTTAATCTGCCATATGCAGGAGAAAAATTATTCATAATTTTTAAGTTTCTTCTCATAAAAATATGGATAAATTTAAATTAGAGCCGAAGTTTTAGAGATTTTCCAGATTAGTTATTAGTTTCATAATTTTACAAAACGTTCTAACAGAATACTTTACGCGGAAATTAAGTATATTTCTTGTCATAGTTTACTATTTCTTACCGTACGAAAACAATTTATAGACCTCTTCAAAAAAGCTTTTTTTTTTCGATACCAAAAAACTTATTTATTTGTAGGTTTTTGAACAAATTAAATGATTTGTTGCAATCATTTTCTTTCTGGATATATTTAAAAAATAAAATATTTTCCATTTTTAGATATTTCTCTCAATCGTTAGTTTCAGATCTCCATTCCAGAGAACATACAAACTACCAATTAAAATGTTATTTCTATTTTAATTTGTTTTAACTTTCTTCATAATTTTCTTAATTGTTTTTCAGAAATTTTAAGGTTTTTCTTTATATATAGATATTTACCATCACTAAAAAATCTAAAACTCGGTACCAAAAAGAAAAAAAAACATTAAACTTGTACTTTAAAGTAAATTTTCGAATTAAAAATTTAATTAATTTATCGTTTTTTAAAATAAAATATCATATTTAAATATAAAAAGAATAAATTATCGTTAAATAATTAATAAATACTTTTTATTTATGGATTTTCTAAATAACAACATGGTTTATGCATTAAAGAGTTTCCATGAAACAAGTAAATTGTATTTTTTTTTTTTTTTAAATTGTTTGTCTTTCAAAAGAAAAAATTAATTTCTTTCATTTCGAAAATTTAATATTTCGAAAACACAAAAACAAGAAGAAAAATTAATTTTGTTTCTCGTCTTTCCTTAATTAAAATTATTAATTTTTAAAACTCAAAATTAAAACTCGGGTTTTCAATTGCACACAACGCATTAACTAATATATATTTTTATACACTAAAAAACACGAACAAGCTACAAATAATTATTGTATAACTTGCTTTTTTCTATCTTTTTTTTTATTTATGTAAGTCTGTAGTTAAAATTTAAATTGTATTTATTTAAATAATAAGAAAATTTAAGTAATTAAATTAAAATTTTTAATAGAAATTTCAAGTTGGACATCTGCATTGTCTGATGACTGTGTGTAGTTTGGAAGTTGATGTAGTGTATAAATAATAACAATTATGCATGAACATATTAATTAGCAATTGTTTGGTGAGTCATTTTGTCATTAACATAATAAAAGAGCGTTTTATAATAAAAGATACTGTTTTCCACATTTTCATCAATAGCCAACGATGCTGTAGAATTTCCACATCTCTATCAACAGATTTAAGTTGTTTCACTATAAATGGCCAAAAGATGCTTCAGAATTTTCATATCTTTAACAGATAATGATAAATATTCTGTACTTTCCACATCAACAATAATCAAAGATGCTGCAGAGTTCACATCTTCATCAATAAGATGCTTCAGAGTTTCCACATCTTCAACAGTCGAGAATGCATAAAATTTTCATATATTTCATTCAAAATTATTATAAAAAAATTTAATTTACTTAAAATATATTATTAAATATTTAACAAAGTCAAATTTTTGTTTACTTTTAAACCCATTTTTAGTAACAACAAAATGGATTTGTAAAATTTGAATTTAATGACCGCATTTATTTAGAAATAAATTGCAAATTTGAACATTATTCAATATACATAACAAAAAATATTTTTATATCTGATGAATAATTCAATTTTTATGAGTGTTTGATAGTAAATTTTACTTCGCTTTAAACAGCTGATCAATATCATATAACTTTTTTACGTTTGTTATTATGTATACAAATGAATTCAATATAGAATTTTTTTTTTAAAGAGAGGACGTTTAAAAATATTTTTATAAATTAAATTTCAAATTATAACGATTTATAGCATTAAATTTTAATAGAAATTTTAATACTTCACATAAAAATAAAAAATCGAATAAGGGAATTTAGTACCGAAACTCATCCTTCACATTATGGGTTATCGAATTTTAAGCTGGTATTAACTTGGCTAAGAGTTAGAAGATGGCTTAAAATTTTCAATGTGTTCGGTAACTGATATCATCCTTACATTGTTAGAAAATTGTTGACAAACGGATCAACTGCACACTTTTTAGTCATGATTAATGTTAAAAAGCATTAGTTGAAAATACTAATTAACACATTTAAAACGAAAATTTAATTTCGTAAATAATAATTTGAGTGTAAATAATTAAAATATAGTATTTTTAGATAATTTACTTACCATGTGGACATAAATTACTGCACGAATTCCTCTATAGTTAATATAACTTGCGTGTTTTTAATATAGGAGATTTTCGTGACGAAGCTATTTTATCACTCAGGTTGCTTGTTATCAAATGTTTTCACTTTATAAATTTTATTATGAGGCGATAAAGAATGTATGATTGGTAATTATGTGTATAATTGACTCAACTTTCTTAAAATTACTAATCTATCCCAGAATAGTATCCAAAAAGTTGATTATTATCATTAAAAATTAAAAAAATACGATGTTACTAGAAATATCAATAAAATATCTAACTCATTAAAGAAAAAATTACAGATTTTTTTAAAATTTAATAAATATTTAATATGTAGATTGAAGGTGTAAGTACAGGTGCCTCCTATGTATACATATAGGGAGAGGGAGAGAGAGAGAGCAATTTCAGCAAGAAATTTTTTTGATGTTGGTCGATGTTATGTGTTAGAATAGCATTTTCTATCAGCGCTTATCTTTCTTCTTTGATCCAGCAGCACATTACCGAACACGTTTGTGTCATCTAGCCAAATAGACCCACAACCCATCCAAACTCGTCCAGGTCGGAAATGAAGAACATTATAGAGTTTTCATATCTCATAACAGCCTCGGGTCAACGACGATATCGATTCACTAGTTAAATGCGAAATGACTTAATATAAGGTTGTAAGATTTTGCTTGAAAAATATCTCTTTGTTCTTGAAAAATCTCTCTTTGTTCTGTTATATCAACAATATATCTCGAACGGCAATCGTACGTAAAATTTTACATTCGTTAATTGTCTGCGTATAAAAGTATTGAGATGACATTATTATTTTTAATATTTTAAAATAAAAATAAATAATTTTAAACATTTTACAATCGATTTTTAAAATATTTTTACAATTTAAAATAGCGTTGAAAGTGAGCAACTAGTGCCGAAGCTGTGAATGCGAAAGGCGTGTATAACAGTTATAAAACGTAGGGAAACTGTTAAAATATCCAAAAATATCACTCTAAGTGGTCCTATCGATCAAAATTAAAATTCAAAACGGGTCTATTCGTAATATTTCTGGTTACTAGAGGGAAGCACTGCATTGCCACGTACAAAAATAGGTCACTCGATATTAAGAAAACGTCGGGAAAAGTTTGGATAATTTAAATAACTAAATTGTTAAAATTAAGTTTTAAGCAAACAATTATTACACAATTAATTTCATCAGTGAGCCCATTAATTAAACATTTATCCAAATTTATATTTCAAACACGACCAAATCAATGTTTAGTTATCAAATTTTACATTTCACTTTTGATCAATAGTCGTTAATCCTCTTATTAATCCGATGACTAATTTAACTTTACTTATCTAAACAGGGAGCATGATTAATGGAAATCGTAAACATTAATATATAAATTCTTTAAGTAAATACACTAAGATAAGCAATTTTAACGACATCAAATCATTTTCAACCCTACCAATTCCAACGCCGAGGTATTTTCAGTACCAGGAATGAGGTTTTTTTTTTTAAGATATATGTATTAGTTTACATGTAAAAAGGTATTTAAAACGTGTTTTAGTCATCGATTTTTGGCTATATGAATACATAAATTCGTGTAAATACATTAAGATAAGTCATTTTAACGACAGAAAATCATTTTATACCCTATCAATTCCAACAAAACCCCTGGCGTTTTAAGTATAAGAAATGTTTTCGAAATGTTAAACATTTTTTATATATTAATTTATATGTATAATGGTATTCGAGATGCGTTTTTATGATCGATTTTCGAGTGTATAAAAGAATAAAAATAAAATATAACAACGGATTTGTATGTGTACACGATGTTGGAGCGCACTTCGTAGACAAGTGCTTTATATATTTCTATATTTTCATACCATTCAATAACGTTCAATAATGCTTTCCCTTTTTTTTCCATTCCGGTATTGGATTATTGATCATACATCTCTAGGGACTAACTAGCTTTCACAGCTGTTCCTTTGCGTCGATAGAATGGTTTTAAAGGTAAGGGTTGACAAAACTCTTACTTTCCTTATTCACCCCTTTTTTTATATTCTATAATTGTGATTTTTTTGAATATTTTTCTTCTGTTAAATTTGGCAAATCTTAAAAAAACCTTTTCTTTTTTTTAAAGGGGGATTAAATCTAAACATTTTTTTTTCTTTTAATTTTCAAACTAATTTTATTTCGAAAATATTTCTATTGAGAAAATACAATCCAATTATCGGTTTGTGAATTAACTTTGCATAGAATATTGACTGATGTTTTACGGATTAAAAGGAAGAAAATTTATTTATTTATTTTATTTAGAAATTTCTTCGGTTTGAGGTTTGTTTTTTTTGTTTGTTTTATGAAAGAATAATTTTAAAAATTCTATATATTCTAAATTCTATTAACGTTCACAATGTAAAAATAAATAGAAATACAATTAATTTTATGTAATTTATGCACGACAAATTATTAATTACTTAGCGATTTCTTTTTCGAGTTTTTTTAAAATAAATAACTCTCAAAATTCGTAATATATAATATTATTTATTTTGAAAATTTTCATTTGTTATTAAGTCGTATGAATAAAAATATGCTAATGAAAGTAAAAATATAAATAAAAAGAAGATTGCATAATGAAGTTGGAGTTGCTTTCATCTTTCTTTTTAAAAAATGAAAATTAAAGTATCTTATTCTTGTGTTTTGTGCGTATTGTTGACCTCAATTTTCTCAGAGGACTGATGACAAATGTGAAAACGATAGTCGTTTCTTCTTGGACTGTCATCAGATGACGTCAGAGACCCACTCTTAGCTTGAGTACCTTCTATTTGTCTTCTTCCAGTTCGCTTTACTAAATATGTTACTTTATTCGGAAATGCTAAAAATCGATTTTCTTAGAGTAATGTGTTGCTGTTTGCAGATAAACCCTTTAAACTGTTCTATCGCATCAAGAATACGTACACTTAATAGCAATTAAATGTATAAAAGAAAATAAGCTTTAAATAAATTATTTCGCATATTTTTAGACGTATAAAAATGATATTTTTTACTTTATATTACAATAAGAAATTTATGTTAAGATATAAGAAGCGAATGCTAAACGATACATTATTCAGACATAAAGATAAATTTATAAGATAAAATTCAAAATATATATACGCATACTCGATAGTTACAAAAGATAATTAATCTAAATTTTACATCCTTCGGTATACATCCACACTGGAACAATTACTGACACCGGGACTAAAATTTGAAGAATGAGTCCTCTTTCCCTTTAGAATATTAATGTGTTCTGTTGTGTCAACACATGGCCGGTTGAATTATTAAATCTTATCTGCATATTCGATATTAGTATTCTTTGTACATCGTTCTCTATATTCTATCTACTCTTATCAAATACAAGAATACTGATAGATACGATTAACTTTGAATTTTATAAAAGGGAATATTGTTTTAAGCGAATATAAATTTCGTCCAATGTTTACCAAGAAGAAAACACGGGGGGAATAATAAAGAAATTCGAAATTTATACTCGAATTCAGATGAAATTTTCACGTAGCAGCTGTTTCTCAGTATCTTTTGACTATTTCGATCAGATACTTTCTATATTATAAATTCTAACACCATACACGGATGATTTTTATAAATATATCTCACTTCAATATTAAATAATATTTCATATATGATATCTCGTTTCGTTTTTAAATGATAAATCGTATATGATACCTCATACAACATTAAATGATACCTCACTATAACATTAACTGATACCTCATGCATGATATTTCATTTCGCTATAAAACGATACCTCGAATATTTTTTCTTAATTTTATATTAGTATTTTAAAAATGAATACTGTACTTTCTTCTAAAATTAANGTCCAATGTTTAAGAAGAAGAAAACACGGGGGGAATAATAAAGAAATTCGAAATTTATACTCGAATTCAGATGAAATTTTCACGTAGCAGCTGTTTCTCAGTATCTTTTGACTATTTCGATCAGATACTTTCTATATTATAAATTCTAACACCATACACGGATGATTTTTATAAATATATCTATCTATTTATATATATAGAGAGAGGGAGACTTACCAAAATTTCGAAATATTTCGAAAACATTCGGGGATAAAAATAAAAAGAGTTTACATTAAATGTTAGACTGAAATTTTATATCTTATTTCAAAACTTGCCTCTTAAATTCTTTAGTATATATTTGACATATTGTCAAAAAATAAACCAAAATGGATATTTCAGCATTTTTTTACCTCTAAAGTTTCGTATGAATAGCATGTTTTTTAACCAGGAAATGGAGATGGATCCTGACCCTATCTTGGATGTTCTTTTGCTGAGAGTCTCACATTTGTTGATGTGCTTTTAACGATATAAATCGGATTAACTGAATTTCTTTTCATCTCACTTTCAGAGTTTGATCATAAAAAAATTTTTTTTTATTCTTTCTTCTTTATGCGACTAAAATCTATGATTGATACAAATATTATAGAATTATAAGATTTTTCTTAAGGAATTTTGTACCCAAAGACGTTTAGAAATGTCAATATTTCTTTTTCTTCCATTTAATGAAAGTGTTTTCTGTGTTTTCGTGAGGTTTTTTTAAAAAATATATAGTCTAAAAACGAAAGAATCAGGATTAACAACGTATGAAGTGTCGTCTAATAACCTCTCTTAGGGAAAAATCAGTAGAAGAATTTATTCGAACACATATTTCTATATAAAAATAGTCAAAATTCACTTATTTTCAAATAAATAGCTGCATTTTTATGTTTTTACGCGCATTTTCATTGTTTAGTTCTTTTTTCAATGTTGGCTTTTCTTAATGCTTTTCCAACAACTATCTTTTTTGTTTTTCTCTATACGTTTTACTAGAATATATTCAATTGTTTCAGGAGTCGAAAGCTTTTATCTTCCATCTCGACCTTTTGTAGACTTTGTACGAAACAATTTCTGAAGAAAATAGAATCTCACATTCCATAATACATGTCTTTTGTCCACTTACTCTGCTGTTTTTCATCAGTAACCAAAAATATCGATCTTCTCACTCAGTTACGAATCACAAAATCTAGTCTGACCCCAGTCAAGTAAAATCTTTCTATAAAAAAACTAAAAGGTTAGGTCATATCTTCTAGAGTAAGGCATTCTTTATTGTTTCTGATGTACATCGGAGGGGAAAAGAATTGATAAATTTTATTATAAAGATCATAAGAAGCGAATTCCATACTTTGTAAGTGGAGGAAAAAAGTTACTCTATAATCAAGTCTAGAAAATGGATTTCCATTTTGAAAAACTAAATATAATTTTGTAAGATTTAACTTAATAAACAAACTTTTTATTACTTAAAAGGATGTTTTTTGCTTTATAAGTAATTTATTAGAAACAATTTTTTTTTATATTTGATTTTATTTTAATTTAATAATATATATTTTTATATATTCCTTGTATCTGAGTAATCTTTTTGTTTATATATACGTATCCAAAAAATGCTTAAAAATATTGAATTAATCATACATTTGATATATTTGATATTTGTATAAAGAAGACTTCCTAGAATATTAAATTATTTTGAAAAACACCGATTGAAAAGAGTATCTAAAAATGAGAAAATATAAATTTTTTGGCATACTTACGCCAAAAAAACTTAATTTTCTAAAAAATTTAATGCATAATAAAATTTTAAAATATAAATAAATTTTTATAAGCGATATTAAACTTTTAATAAGTCATAATTGTACAGTTTCATATAAAGTAACAAGATCTTTTTATGTGATCTTGTTACCCTCCTGTCTATCTTTCTATATATATATATAGGTTAAAGGAATTGTTATCAAAGGTGTGCGTTAATATAGCACGTAGTACCTGTTATAAGTTCCGAAATTTCATCTTAAGGCTGCAGGCTATTTTTTTATATATTTTTTCTTTGTTAGGTAGCTCCCCACTAGTGCTATTAAACCGAGAAAGTAACTGGACTTTGGTGTCTACACTCCACTTGCTGCTGAATGAAAGTGCAAAGATTAGAGTTTCAGTTGGCTGTCAAAAGAGAACAGCTGGTAGACTAAGGTACCATACGATCGATTTCTATTCTTGACCACTAGAGTTTTCTTTTAAATTGTCAAGAAAACAATTGTTTTCTTTAAATTTTTAAAACAACTGTAACAAATTTCATGATCTACATTGTAATTCGTTTGATTCGAATTTAAATTGTTGAGGTTAACAATATATTTTACTACTTCTATGTGTATTTTTTTAAATGTAATTTAACGTTTTGATGATAATTTGCATACATTACGTAACACGCAATGAACATTTAAACGTCACGAATAACGTGATACATTTAATGTTATGTTATAAAATTAATTACATTTTCTTTAATTCGAATGTTATGAAATTAATTTTTAATTTTATTTTTTGTATAGAATAACGTTTGTTTACCTTAAATTGTGTTTCGAAAAACAAGAGTCTTATTTATATTTTAATTACGTTTATTCTCTTTTGGAGAATTTTGTAGGAAAAAAAACATTTTTAAATTTAAAACATATAAAAAAAATAATAATAATGATAAAGAAAACTTTGTCTTATTCTTAAATATTTATATAGAGCATAAAAAAAGAGATATCTATCCAGTGTAATAACCTTTTAAATGAAGCATGTCTACGTAGAATCTCTGTATTTACTGCCATTTACAGTACATATCATACATCTTGTAATGTTTTAGCTTGTGAGTTACTATACTTTACAGCTCCCAGGCTGAATCAAAATGGATGTGAGAAGTTTGACTTGTCAAGGGAATGCATTTTCCCCACAAATTTCATTGATTTGGTAATATAAGCATAAAAAATATTTGAATCCCTTGATAAAGACATCACCATCTTGTATAAATATGAAAATAAACTTTAGAATGCAGCACAAGAGCAGTAAAGTTTAAATTATTGAATAAGATCCTTTCCAAATGCACTTTTTTTTTATTTACTTGATTCTAAAAGAAACATATATTTACCTTTAAGAGATTGTAGCCTATTGTAGAATCTCTATAATAAAATATATGTAAAATGTCTTCTTTTTATTTAAAAAAAATTAAAATTTGAATTAGTAAATGGTATTATAAAGTTATAATTATAATTAAACAAATACAGAATTTTCATGTTGATATAAAGTTATTAAAATATAGTATAATGTTATTGTTATCATTTATATTCATTTAGAGGAAAGCATTATAATGACGAGTTGTTTAATGATAAAACTTAATTAATTCACCATTTAAAAAAGAAAATATTCATTAGAATTCAAACAAACTTTCTAAATAAATACGAAAAAAAATCATTTATTAAGCAAACAATACCTAATTAAAGGATAGTTATTTTCTTTTAGTCAAAAGTAGACATTTTTTTTCTACTAATATATAAAAATTTAATGTGAAGAAATGCTAACGCGATGTTTATATAACTGATTTTTTTTCCTCTTAATTATGAGGCACGAATATTAGAAAAAATCCAGTCCTGTTTTACCACATTTTTATTTAAATATATACCTTAATAAGTCTCCTATTTTTATAGCCTGTTTCTTACGCGTAACATTTATTTACATCATGATATCGAAGGATGTCTTCAGAATACCAAGGAATATTTGCTTCCCGAAAATTCTTACCTTACTTGACCCGTGTGTAAACCCCATTCCGATTTTCACTCTTCGACTCTGAATTGCTTACATTACCCAGTTGTCACACACCAAACAAGTGTCGTTGCTTCTACCATCCTCATACAACTTGTATAAACTAGCGGATATTTTCTTTTATTTTTCTTATACGTCACCTATTATTGTATATATATCCACTACCATTAAAAGTATAAGCGATACATCGATTAAGTTTTTGTTAAAATCTAAAAAATCGAAGTGTCTTGTCTTTGAAATTCATATTTCCCTAGAGGATAATGTTTTAGAATCATTCACATTTTTGTCAGTTTAATGAACTTTACGCTTTCTTCATCGTCTCTAAAAGTTGTTCTGTTCCTCCGGGCAATAGGATAAAAGAAAATTCTTCAGTAAAGTAATGACTGGTGTAATGCACATCTATAAAATTGTGTTGAATTTCTCTCTATTTTACTACCACAAAAGTTTCTATGGCTTTTAACTACCTCCTTTCTATGAATTGCATTTATTCAGCTAATAAACATCTTATGCGTAAATAGAGAATACTTTACGCTAATATCTTCCTTTCAATAGCTGGCAATTCTTGTAAATTTCACAGCTGGACTTTCGAGAATTTCATCCGTGTCTTTATTTTAATTTAATTTATATTAAAATTCATTTAAAAAATGATCTATCACTCACTTAATCATATTTAAATATAGTTTACATTCATCGCTTCATTAATTTACAATATATTTAAGATAAATTGCCAATTCTGTAAATTTAACAGGAAACGTAGACGAAAAAAATATGTAAAACTTTAATTATATATTAATTTCGAGTTAAAATTTAAGGTTTTAATTATTTTCTTGTCATCGGTTTGCGACTTATCTATTCTAGTAGTATAATTACACTGATTGCTTCTCGCCATATTTAATCGAGCGTTGAGAAAAGCAGTATCCCTGGAGAGAAAAGCTGTCACTAAAGGTTCATCGAAAGGTGAAAGAGTTGACTTCATAATTGTTAGCGAACGTCGACATCCATTTGATACGAACAACCAGGAATTACCATTGGGAAGTGCAAGATTTGAAGTTAAGTGATGACGGGATGGTTCTGTCCTTTCGTGTGAATTGATCACTCACACGGGATGTAGAGAAACAGAAACGAGTAATGTCCTCTGCGAGAGAAAGTGTCTCCTAATGGGAACCTTTCACTCAATCACCCTTGACACTTTAACGCGACAACGACCTGTTTGCATTGCCAACTTCCATACCTATGACTTGCATAAGCGTTAATATAGACGACACTAAAACGAATATTAAAAAGGTATAAGCATTAAATTCTTTTCATTTAATCACTTTTATTAAGAATTTTTTACAAAAATCTTCCAAATACGCGCGTGTTTTTACATCTTATACGCGTTTTAAACAACGTTACTGAAATTACATTTTATTTCTATTTTCAGTAAAATTAATTTAAAATGTTTAAAAAGAAACTGAGTAAATAACAATTAATATTTTAAACTATTTATATATATTTTTTTAATATTATAAAATTGTAAATATTTGAACAAAACCACTTGGTTTATTGACTTAGTCATTCTATGTCACGTCTTTATTTATTTATACAAATAAACACAACCTCATTATATATTCGTTCCGCATTTGTGCCATTTCTCGGAACTTTATTATTGTCATCTATTAATTTTATAATATATTATTATAATAAATATTTTGATAACTTAAAAAATTTGAAAATAAATCTCACAATGAATGTAGAACTTTTGTTACTTTACACTTTTATAAATATGTAAATCCTTTAATAATAACCTATGAACTCAAATCATAATTTTTGGCATCGTTTAATTTTGATAAATACGAATTTTAAATATTTATAAAAATTAAACGAAATTAAGTTCAAAGGTCAATAAAACTCGGCTCGTGTTTTAACGAATAGAAGCGTTGCTGACCTTTGAACTCTGCGGGTATTTGTTACGAATTTTAAAGCTCGTGAAGTATAATGGACTTATTCAGAAATATTTAATTTATTTTTTGATGATTGTAATTTATAAAAATAACATTTTTAAAATTCGAAATTGAATTTTGTTTTTACATTTAAAAATTCATTTCCAATTTTCTCATTACTTTGTCTTAAGAAAATGTTTAATTGACAATTCATTAGCATTCTTTAAAGATAATAAAATTAACGTTAGATCTAATCCTTCACTTTAATCGAATATTTCGAATATTTCTATACTTTTAATAAAACTAAACTCCAACTGACAGTTTATTTTTATTATAATATTTAAGTATTTCTACATTATTTTGTAATTTATATCCATTTAAAAATCGATAATTTTTAATAATTTCTTCAGAATTACCGATATACGTCTTTATATACTAAATACAAATAGTTTAATTCCAAGAAATAGTGAATAAAGTCGTGTGCCTCAAAAAGTAGATCGCGAACCCCATTATTACTTAATGACGGTTTTCAACGCGATAAGAGAAGTACATCAATTGAAAAGGTTGGCAAGTACTTTTATCTAAGCGAGAAAAATTTTATTCGCAATTTCTTTGATATAAATTTCGCATTTTTTTCCCTTACTTTTTTAATAAAATTTACAAAATTTAAAAATAAAATTGTTTTTAATTAAAAAGTTTCATAGTGAAAAAGAATTTACTACATGCTAAAAGTTCTGAAACATTTTTATTAAATCCGTCTAAAATTTTCTAAAATGACTTATGACATATTGAATTGTAATTTTATTATCTTTAATTTATCAAAATATCAAAATTTAATTATTTAATTTCTAATAAAGATTCATTCTAGTAACATAGTTATTAACAGTTCTTGATGTTAAATGATACCTCTCAAATCAATATTAAATACGATATCTTATATACAACATCTTAATTTAAGTATATTCTTATAAATTCAGTGTCACTTTATAAATATATCTCACTTCAATATTAAATAATATTTCATATATGATATCTCGTTTCGTTTTTAAATGATAAATCGTATATGATACCTCATACAACATTAAATGATACCTCACTATAACATTAACTGATACCTCATGCATGATATTTCATTTCGCTATAAAACGATACCTCGAATATTTTTTCTTAATTTTATATTAGTATTTTAAAAATGAATACTGTACTTTCTTCTAAAATTAAACACTCGATGTAACGTTTTTAAAAAGTATCGATTAGTGGAGAAAGAAAAGTTTAAAAAATTGATAGTTATTTTATTTTTTCGCACAAAATTACTTTACAATAAGTCAAAGTTTTAAGTTTTCTAAGAGGGAAATGTTTTCGGAAAACATAAAATTATAATCAGTTAACAGCACGTGTAACATAATTGAGAAATAAAGTTGGGGTATTAAATTTTCTACGTTATGTCTTCATCACTAGTTATCTAGAGAATGATGAATGTGTGCACAAATAATTCAGTTGTTACCTCTGTAGACTTGTCTATTAAATTTTGACGATGTTTCTTGTCACATAAATTCAATTTCTTTACAGCAATAAAGAGTTATAAAAGCTTACCTTATAATCTTCTATTATGCTTTTCGGATAATAATTATGGAGATAAAATATATAAAATATTTTAACAAAGCCACTAGATGAAACTCCTTCCTTTAAAGAAGTTTCAAAAATAAAAATGGAAAAAAATATATATATATTCTATACTTTTCAACAGAAAATGCAATTACTAGTAAATGTTGAAAACTTTCTTCCAGCTTTTACGTATAAAGTGAATAATATAATTTTATTATATGCTAAATATTTTTATAAAATTTCTATATATATTTTTTTTATTATTTATAACAAGGAACATTAATAATTTAAATATTTTTTAGACGAAATATATAATAAACTTTTCTAGAAATGCTTGACTTTTTAAAGTTAAAATGATGTTTTTTTTCCTTCTTAAATTTCTTTTATAATTATATTTTCAAAAATGATGGCAGAAAAAACGATTTATGTACTCCAAAATACTGAAAATGTAAACAGGAATTTAAATGAAAATGTTTTTTTTTATTTTATTTATTATTTTAAATACTTTAAATTTAAAATTGGCAGAAACGCCCTTGTAAAGTTAATGAAGTTGAGCAGATGGTAAGAGGAATTCCTCAATCTGAGGTATATTAAATTGCCTCAATCAAGACGTTGAAGTAAGGAGAATCGAACTTGCTTCTACACTTTTGTCAATAGAAATAAAAATCTCTCAGCGGAGTGATCAAAGTTAAAACTAAAGAGAGATTTGATATTCATTTAATAGTTGCAAATTTTCTTAAGAGTATCGTCGATGGTAATACTTTTTAATAAAAGAAAGATAATGCGCAAAATGAAGGTTACAATTAATGAGATGTAATTTATGCTTTTGTTAAAGAAAAATATGTAAGATTGTAAAATATAAAAGAATTATTAATTCGAGTACTGCCTACTTAACATTTCGCAAAGTTGTTCAATTAGCTACTACTAGATGAGGCATCCATTCCCTCAGGGATTCGACTGGAGACCATACTTTACAAAGGGGAAGAACGTCAACAAAAATAAAAGCCTGTGATAATTAGACTGGGGTAGACAAAAGTCTAAGAATCGACGGCATCAAAGTATATATTTTCTTATTTTTAACGCTTGTTAAACTTTAGTTTTACAATTTTTATAAGTTTATTAATATCCTAATAATTAAAAATGTAGTTAAGAAAGAGAAACTGTAAAAAAGAATTATGTAATATATTAATTGACTTATGCTGAATATCAATTTGACTTATTAAAATTTAACATTTGAAATTATTTTTTTTTCTCTTAAAGTAATCAATCATCTGACAGATTAAATGAATATAAAAGAGTCAGAATGATATTAAATATTATAGAAAATTGTGTGCAGATTTAAAAGTGATTTGCTACTGCGTATACTAGTTACTTTTAATGTATGTATTATTCAGATGTGTAAAAAGAAACGACTTTAAAAGGGAAAAAAATAGGAAGAAATTGTATTCACAACACTTGATATACCTCTCAGTTGGAAGAATTAATGGCGTCATAATTCATTGTTTCTTACTTCTTGATAGTTTCTTCTTTGTATATAGGGCCTTTTCATTAAACTTATATGATTTTTTCATTAAGTTAAGAGTATAATAAAAAGTAGAAATTATATAATTTGAATTAATTTTCTATTTTCATTATGATTAATTTAAATAAGAAGCAAGTAAGTCCGATAATGGGTTTGTAAAAGCAAAGAAAAGAAAATGTTGAAGAGTAAAATAAATGATGTTGATTTATATAACAGAATCATTTTATAAATTAAACATTATAGAAACTGAAATATAGTTTTTGCATGCAAAATTGAATAGTTTAAACAAGAAAAATGTATGACATTCCTCTTACCAAAGGTATATTAATATATTTTTTATTGTAGAAACGTATTACGAAAATATATTTTATTATAAAAATGCAAAAACCTCAGAGAGAGAATTTCCTAGTAATATATTTTATATTTTAGAAATTGAAAAATAAAAACTTTAATTTATCAAAATATCAAAATTTAATTATTTAATTTCTAATAAAGATTCATTCTAGTAACATAGTTATTAACAGTTCTTGATGTTAAATGATACCTCTCAAATCAATATTAAATACGATATCTTATATACAACATCTTAATTTAAGTATATTCTTATAAATTCAGTGTCACTTTATAAATATATCTCACTTCAATATTAAATAATATTTCATATATGATATCTCGTTTCGTTTTTAAATGATAAATCGTATATGATACCTCATACAACATTAAATGATACCTCACTATAACATTAACTGATACCTCATGCATGATATTTCATTTCGCTATAAAACGATACCTCGAATATTTTTTCTTAATTTTATATTAGTATTTTAAAAATGAATACTGTACTTTCTTCTAAAATTAAACACTCGATGTAACGTTTTTAAAAAGTATCGATTAGTGGAGAAAGAAAAGTTTAAAAAATTGATAGTTATTTTATTTTTTCTCACAAAATTACTTTACAAATAAGTCAAAGTTTTAAGTTTTCTAAGAGGGAAATGTTTTCGGAAAACATAAAATTATAATCAGTTAACAGCACGTGTAACATAATTGAGAAATAAAGTTGGGGTATTAAATTTTCTACGTTATGTCTTCATCACTAGTTATCTAGAGAATGATGAATGTGTGCACAAATAATTCAGTTGTTACCTCTGTAGACTTGTCTATTAAATTTTGACGATGTTTCTTGTCACATAAATTCAATTTCTTTACAGCAATAAAGAGTTATAAAAGCTTACCTTATAATCTTCTATTATGCTTTTCGGATAATAATTATGGAGATAAAATATATAAAATATTTTAACAAAGCCACTAGATGAAACTCCTTCCTTTAAAGAAGTTTCAAAAATAAAAATGGAAAAAAATATATATATATTCTATACTTTTCAACAGAAAATGCAATTACTAGTAAATGTTGAAAACTTTCTTCCAGCTTTTACGTATAAAGTGAATAATATAATTTTATTATATGCTAAATATTTTTATAAAATTTCTATATATATTTTTTTATTATTTATAACAAGGAACATTAATAATTTAAATATTTTTTAGACGAAATATATAATAAACTTTTCTAGAAATGCTTGACTTTTTAAAGTTAAAATGATGTTTTTTTTCCTTCTTAAATTTCTTTTATAATTATATTTTCAAAAATGATGGCAGAAAAAACGATTTATGTACTCCAAAATACTGAAAATGTAAACAGGAATTTAAATGAAAATGTTTTTTTTTATTTTATTTATTATTTTAAATACTTTAAATTTAAAATTGGCAGAAACGCCCTTGTAAAGTTAATGAAGTTGAGCAGATGGTAAGAGGAATTCCTCAATCTGAGGTATATTAAATTGCCTCAATCAAGACGTTGAAGTAAGGAGAATCGAACTTGCTTCTACACTTTTGTCAATAGAAATAAAAATCTCTCAGCGGAGTGATCAAAGTTAAAACTAAAGAGAGATTTGATATTCATTTAATAGTTGCAAATTTTCTTAAGAGTATCGTCGATGGTAATACTTTTTAATAAAAGAAAGATAATGCGCAAAATGAAGGTTACAATTAATGAGATGTAATTTATGCTTTTGTTAAAGAAAAATATGTAAGATTGTAAAATATAAAAGAATTATTAATTCGAGTACTGCCTACTTAACATTTCGCAAAGTTGTTCAATTAGCTACTACTAGATGAGGCATCCATTCCCTCAGGGATTCGACTGGAGACCATACTTTACAAAGGGGAAGAACGTCAACAAAAATAAAAGCCTGTGATAATTAGACTGGGGTAGACAAAAGTCTAAGAATCGACGGCATCAAAGTATATATTTTCTTATTTTTAACGCTTGTTAAACTTTAGTTTTACAATTTTTATAAGTTTATTAATATCCTAATAATTAAAAATGTAGTTAAGAAAGAGAAACTGTAAAAAAGAATTATGTAATATATTAATTGACTTATGCTGAATATCAATTTGACTTATTAAAATTTAACATTTGAAATTATTTTTTTTTCTCTTAAAGTAATCAATCATCTGACAGATTAAATGAATATAAAAGAGTCAGAATGATATTAAATATTATAGAAAATTGTGTGCAGATTTAAAAGTGATTTGCTACTGCGTATACTAGTTACTTTTAATGTATGTATTATTCAGATGTGTAAAAAGAAACGACTTTAAAAGGGAAAAAAATAGGAAGAAATTGTATTCACAACACTTGATATACCTCTCAGTTGGAAGAATTAATGGCGTCATAATTCATTGTTTCTTACTTCTTGATAGTTTCTTCTTTGTATATAGGGCCTTTTCATTAAACTTATATGATTTTTTCATTAAGTTAAGAGTATAATAAAAAGTAGAAATTATATAATTTGAATTAATTTTCTATTTTCATTATGATTAATTTAAATAAGAAGCAAGTAAGTCCGATAATGGGTTTGTAAAAGCAAAGAAAAGAAAATGTTGAAGAGTAAAATAAATGATGTTGATTTATATAACAGAATCATTTTATAAATTAAACATTATAGAAACTGAAATATAGTTTTTGCATGCAAAATTGAATAGTTTAAACAAGAAAAATGTATGACATTCCTCTTACCAAAGGTATATTAATATATTTTTTATTGTAGAAACGTATTACGAAAATATATTTTATTATAAAAATGCAAAAACCTCAGAGAGAGAATTTCCTAGTAATATATTTTATATTTTAGAAATTGAAAAATAAAAATAAGAAAAAGTGTATTTTGTAAACCTCAGTAGAGGAATATACTTTTGAAAGGTAAAAGGAGAGGGATAAAATATTTCAGTTTCTCGAAAATTAAGTAGGGTTTGAGTAAAGTTGGGAAAACTTTGCTCGAATGCAAAATTGTTGGTTGATATTATATTTGGTTGATGTGCCAAGTTAGAATTTTAGAAGGAGAAATGCGAGATTCTCTGAGTTCATATTACACAGGCGATGGTTCGATATTGACAGCTCTTCAAAGAAAGGAATCTTTGGTTTCTTTACCTTCAAAGAAAATGCATATTTGTCCTATTGAAGAGGAAAAATACCCAAGTCGCAGGATATCATTTAATTCTTCTTTACTTAAATTACTGTTTTAAATACTCTAAAAAAGGACTCATTTAGAGGTTTTGCAATACTCTTATACATGTTTTGGTACTGCTTTTCTTTTAGAGATTCATATAAAAATAGCTTTTCTATATAATAATTTTAACTTCAAAATATGATTGTTTAAAAATTGCACTAAGAGAAAATTGGTACAAAAGAAAATGGTGATTTTTGGATGATTTCTTTCTACTCATTTATTTAGGCACATTTCGCGATTTCCCCGGTTTGCGGTATAGAATTATCTGATTTTAAGGATAAGATGAGCCAATTACGGAGTCTGAGTGGTATTTGGGTCAATCGCTGCACAGTGATCTGTGGTCACACCCATACAATGTCGATAGGGATACATTCCATAGTTAGCGTCACGTTTCCTTATTTAGCTGATTGGTTAGTGGTATGGTGGGAATTACTCCACAAAATGAAANGATAAGAAAAAAAATCCTTTTTTAAAGCTAATTATGTGAAGTTATATGTATTTTGACATAATCTCCTTTAATTTACAGTTGTAAATTTTTGCTATGGTCAATTCCAGGTGTTATCAGAAAGCAACAGAACATCTTTACGACAAATATCGATCGCGAGGAGACATCGCGACAAGTTTCATGACAACTTGAAATATCTCGGTATCAAAGAAGCGATTAGTTTTAGTTTGGGCGTTTGAATCCTCTTTGATGCGATGTGACGAGAGCTTATACTAAGAGAACCTCTCCAATCCTTTGATTTATGCAAACACATTGAAGATAAAACCGTAAGTAATGAGTTTGAATAGAGGGGTTACATACACACGCATATATATACATTTCTTAGGTAAATTCCTTTTATTTTATACGTTTAATTAAACAGTAAATAATCCGAGTTAAAAATTTCATAAATTTTAAAAGTTTTCGAGGATGAAATATTTTTTTTCCTATTGTTTTGACAGTTTAAAAATTATGTCTGGTGTCCTTATACTCTCCGTTATCAATGGTTTCCAATGAATAAGCGTATTGGAAAAGTGAGTCATGGTGACATTCTCTGGCTTTTAGCATTCAGTTGAGTTAGATGTACGAAATTCGATCCATTTTAGTGCGATAGCAGATTAGTTTTCAAAGAAAATAGATATCTATCGACATCGATCGTTTCAGACACCTATTTTGTGCAGATCATAAAATGGTCAAATGATAGCATTCTATTGGCTAGATGAACTACTATTCAGCTTATATCATTCACAAAACGGCATAAATTTACTGGAAGTAGAGATAGATGACTATATATATATTTTTTTTCAATAAAAATGGAATAAAGTCCGGTTTCTGCCTTCGTAGTAAGCGATAAGGTTGATCTCAATGGAATGTGAATAGAAGCTTTCATTCTGTTATTGAAAGGCTGACTTCACTCTACTTTTATACAAAGGGCGTGATTTTTCACTTGACACTATAAATACAAAGTTGCACATTCTATTATTTTCTCTCTTTTTTTCATTTTTATTTATTTATTTTTTGATTATTTTAAATTCTACCTTATTTTTACCAATAGTTTCTGTCAACGTTTTTTTGAATGGAATTTCTGCATTGTGTTATTGTTAAAATTAACAAAAGCAACGTTTTCTCAGCGTAAGAAACTATTTAAAAAATATAGAATTAATTTCCAACATTAAATATAGAAAATATTGGATTAAGTAACACTAATAAAAATTAAGTGGCAAGAAAGATTGATTGTTAATTAATGAAAACCCTAAGAAGTATTCTATAATTTCGAGCTGTAATCATTTTTAATATACAAATAAATTTACACTTAAACTCGGAATTAGTATTTGGCAACGTTTCAAATCCCTAAGGTATAAATTTGATATATCCTGTACGTTTCCACTTTGGAAACATAACGTTATGACATAACGTTAACAAACAAAAATAAAAATCAATATAAAGTAAATTAAAGAATTTATTGCTTTAATAATTAAACCAGTCTATATTAAGCAAATTACATTCCTTCGGGTCAGACAGAGTGAAGTTTAAATGTTACGACTTGCCACACGCTACTGACTGTTATTTGTCGGGATATAAAATATTCCATGTACTCATTGGTTAATGTACGTGGATGGAAAGCACAATCTTAGGATACCAAAACCTCGTATTCATTTAGAATTCCAAGAGCGAATCCAATATCTAGAGATGGTAACAATCAGTATATAATATATTCCGGAGTTGTAAAGGTTAATACCCATTACTTAATTAACAAAATCAAATGATATATTAGCGATGGTTTTAAACTTTTAACGAGTCGAACAATTGGGGGTACCTTGGCAATTACATCAGACATTTAGCAACAAAACTTAAGACATTAGCAGTTGCTTTCCAATGAATTATGGATGCATAGCAGAACGAGATTCGGAATTTCCTATTAAAGTTTCAAAGAAAGAAGTTGGTGTGATAAAGTAATTTCTTCTAAAAAATTGTCGTATGACCCCGTACAATGATCCTCAATTAATCTAATAACGGTACTTTCTTGTATGCGGAACAAATTGATATCTGTCTGTACTGTTATCACGTAATATACCTCAGTAATGGCATAGATTTTCACTCGTTCTTTATGAGATATTCATTATTGACTTATATCTTAATGGCTTGCTAGAGAGATAATAGTTTTCGCCATTACCTATATTATCGATTAACTTGACTTTTTCTTTCTTTTTTTCTAATATCAAAATTGGAAATATTCGAAGAGTTTGCTTCGAATAATTCCGAAAGAATTCACAGTCGATTGAATCAAAAATTATTCTAGTTTTGTAAAATTCATGGATGAATGAAGAGTCATTATGTTCTTTCTTTGCAGTTGATGACCCGTGAAGTTTTTACCTTTTATCCAATTTTATTCATAAAATATTACTTTTAAATATTAAAGAAAATTGTTTTCAATTATTTTTCACTCGGAAATATTGATACGAAAAGTATTTTTTGAATGCCCGCAAATCCTCTCAGCCGTCTTTATTGTTCTTTTATATTGTTCTTGACTTTGTATGGATACGATTTTAAAAGATTAAAATATTCGTTAATTTTTTAAAAAATTGAACTGTAATTTATTGATCACAGGATGTAATTATACTGATATGCCCATAACTAAGAACACATTACATGATATCTTTGGTATACGCAAACTAATGAATATACAATAAAAATAGAACTCTATTCCGTAGAACTGTTGAGGAATTGAACATTTACACAACATAATCGCGCTCTTGTTATTATATATAGCAAATAATATGTAAATTATAAACATGTACATACCTGAAACTAAGAAAAAAGGTAAAATAATACATTATAATGTATTCTAAATTCCGTTTATCACAGAAAATAATCGAATTGTCTTCGTCACAAACACCAATGATTACACCTCGCTGTTAAACAGAAAAGGTGCACATATAAAAATAATGGTCCTATTTACTGTATGTACACGGATATTACTACTTAATTAGTACATAGCATAGATGTTTATTAGGTATCCCGTGAAGGACCAGATAGCACCAATAATCAATCATTTCTAGGAACTTCTTTGATGATTCTGTCACTCGTCACTCGAACGATTGGTATATTTATATATATTAATTTAATAGCGAAAATTTGCTAGAATAACTGCTGTTTCGTCCATTTAGCGATTGTTTATCTTCTTGCTGTTTTAGACGATCTTTAACGATTTTTAGATGACGTTGGACGTATTCTTCGTGTGGAGCTATACTCACTGCTTTCTTCAGACACGATTCGGCTTCTAATAAAAGTCCACGTTCCACGTACACCACACATAAATTATGTAACGCTTGAATATTGGAAGGTTCCAACGATAAAATATCTTCGTAACACTATAAAAAAAAACAAAGGGGAAAAAATATACACGATAACAAATGAATAACAACGACAGACACTAAAATCCTCCCGAGTTTCGCGCATTGAATGTCAATAAAATTAAACGTTAACGTTAATAAAATATTAAATTGAGATTAGTTTATTATTTAAATTATTCGAATATTGTGATTAATAAACTAAGAATGAATATTTAATAAAGTTGATTGTTATCACCTGTTTAGCAGCGTCCAAATTGCGAACATGATTAATGTATATGTCTCCCAAGAGTATAAGACCTTTTACATGATCGGGATGATTCTAAATTAAATATAGAAAATGCTGTTTTAAATAAAATTTAATTATCTTTCTTAAACTAAACAACTCATTAGGATGTAGTAAAACTTTTCTAATTATCTTACAATACTACGGTTTCTATCTTAATTCGATATAGTAAACATCTTGATCATAAATTTGTATCCATATCGACCGATTAACTCTCGAAGGAAGTGCAGTAATCAAAATAAAGACAGTCTGCACAATAAATCGATAAATGGGACAGACTCGCACAGTTATTCTCGTTTATTTTGAATGATTGGAGCGCATCTAAAAAAACCAAATTCTCAATTTAACTATTGAACAATTATAATGATCATAGAGAATCTAAAAAAACAACATAATTATCCATTTCTTGTAGTCAGATCAATCATTTCTCTAAACAATGTTTATATCTGTTTTTGAATTTCTTTAATTCTCATCTCTCTTTCTCCATAAAGAAAAAGGAGGAGAACTTCAAAAAAATTCCTTAGCTTTAAAAAAGAATATTTAACTTGAGAAATAGTTTAGAATATAAACTTTATTTCTAAAAAAAATCACACGGAATATCGAATTTTTGTATGAGAGAAAAAATTTTTTTAAATAAAAATATAATAAATCTTCCGCATCACTTAATTGTAATTTTTCCAATTTTAACGATTATATTTAATGTCAATTCAATAATATTTTCCCATTTTTTTCAATTTAAACAATCAGAAATTGCAGGGAAATAATATTTTAATCTCTCGTTAATAATTGTATTTATTAATGAAGATAAATAATATTATTTTATCATTAAGAATGACAAATTCTGCATAAAAATAATTATTTTCTGGATATTAAACTCTCAAACCTTCCCCTTTCTGTATATATATATTTATTTATTCCCCCTCTGTTACATTTTTCATGATCTACACATTTCCTAATTATATATTAAATTATAATTAGGATCATTTCTTTATTAATATTCAGTTGTGAGTAAAAAATGAGGAAAAAAGACAATCATCTGTAGAGATGTAGGTCATTGTTTTGTTTGTAGCAACATCATTTTCATTCTCATTACTGTCAAATATATTTTTTTAAGATGTGGACCTGTTTAATGATACAATAATCCAATTATTTTTATTATTTTTCTTTTTTCTTTTTTTATAAATCAATAGAAACTGTATATGATCATTAGCAAATAATTTGACACGTTCCTTTATCCCTCAATTAATAAAGGAGTAAAATAGAATTTTTTAATTCAATTGCATAAATATTTTTATAATTTAAGAATTGTAAATTGTAATAATTTTGTAAATAGAAAGCTGCTAAATAAAATTGATTCTCAACCTTTTCTTTTATCTCTCAAATGAATATTAATTAGGAATGTTCTTGTAGAACTCGGGAGCTACTGGTTGAAAAATAAGCATTTCAGCTTAAATTATCCTAATAATTATTGTAATTATTCGAATAGATTAATAAATAATGAATCCGGATAATAAATGAATAAGTCACCGTTCAGTGGAATAAATAAAATATATATATGTATATTAGATCTGACATCACACCCTTTCTCTTATCTTTCTTCCCAACCTTTTCTTTTATCTGACAAATGAGTATTAGACAGAATGATACTTAAGCGTTCGCGATCTACCGGTTGGAAAACATTAATTTAAATTCATAAAAATAAATTAAAAATAATCAATAAATGAGAGATTTTCGAAAATAACTAATTAGTTTGTAATTAAAAATAATTTTAATCTATAAATCGAATAAAATGTTACACAAATATTCGATTTTTTGTTTAATTTACTCCTTCAAAACATTTTTTTTTTCTTGCTTATTTTTACACATTTAAACTTTCAGGAAAATCAATTTTAATAATAAAACTTTCAAATTCCCAAATGAGAAAATCATTTCGTAAAATTTACTATAGAGAATTTCTTTTAAAAATTGATATAAATTTATGGATATATTCCGTGAGTGCAGGGATATATTTAAAGAATAAAAAACTCCACCCAAAGTACTGTTTAATGTATTTTTGTTGGTTGTACTGTACACGAAAACGAAACGTTATTTTCTTATTCATTAACAAATAATTTATTAAGTTTACTCACTTTTAACAATTGCTTTAGAACAGGCACAGCTTCGAAAGGACGGTGAGCATCGGAAAGAAGTAACGCCAAGTTAAAAAGGGCACTTCTAAAATCGTCACGTAACTAAAAAAGAAGACAAAAAGATTATTAAGATTTTCGTGTATTTACATGGTTTAAACTTGCAAAATCATCCAGACCTCAATAGCTTTACGAAAACACTTCTCGGCTTCACTGACATCACGATTGTCCATGGCTAACATCCCTAGATTGAAATACACCCTTTCACTAGCTTTTCCCTTCTGTAGTAATACGTTCAACCTTAAATAAATATACTAAATTAAATTATTTTAACAATTATAATTAAATTTTTAATTAAAATAAATAACAATAACTGGATTTAAACAAAAAATTACCTTTCGTGAGCGACTTTCCTTAATTGGGGACTTCCAGTTTCTTGTATTAATATGGCGGAATTCATTAAAGCTTGCTATAAAAAGTTCTAAAAATTATCCAAATTGTTCGTTAATTATATTTCAAGTCATTAAATAATCGAGTTATTTATATACCTCGTGTCCTGGATCTAATTTCAGGGCTTTATCGAAATACTGTAAAGCTTCGCTGGAACGTCCTTGTTCCAACAGAACAACCCCTAACTATATTATAAAATTTAATTAATAAGAAATAATTGAGAAAAAAATTTCTTAAAAAAAAATTGATTAAAACTTACGTTATAATATAAATCAGGATTATTGCTGTCAAATTTTAAGGCTTTCTTGTATACTTCTCTGGCTTCTTCGGTTCTATAAAAGACTGAAGTCACTTTCAGATGACGCAAACAATTTAATAGTATTAAAGAATATTATAATTAAGTGGTTGATATAATAAAATTAGATTTATACAATAGATAAACCGTTTTTAATCCGTTGGAGTTAATTTCCAACATGACAAAATGGCAACAAACCTGTTTAATCTTACAAGAATATCCCCTCTGTTGATGTAAGCTTGGATATAATCTGCCCTCATACTAATAGCTTGTTTGTATAGCTGTAAGAAGGAATAGCACAATTGTTAATATAAGTGATTCTAAAATTGTATTTACGACTCTATTAGAATAATAATTTATATAGGGTAAGTGGTTGCTTTATAGAAATCGTGTCGACGATAAAGTAAATCTCTTAACAGCCGTTTAAATTACTTAATTACCGTTCATTACCCTTTCAAATCTTTAACTAACTAATCAGTTTTACACCAAGAATATTTATGAAATGAGAAAATTAAGCCGAATATTTGTTAGAAAATATAATTTATAAGCTATTTTAATTGTTTATTAACCCATTCTGCCGCAAATTTATAATCATTGATTATATACCACATAATTACTCGTTTTAGTTTTTATCATTAATTACGAGATAAGCATTATAAAATCAAAAGGGATAGTCTTACACTTCCGTTCGTTTAATGATTAACAATCGCCTCTGGAAAGACAATGTTGCCTGTATACTCCTAAGTTATATACAACAAATATATAGCATATCAAATTTCCAACTGCAAACTGAAAGGGGGGAACTTAACTACAACATTAATGGGTCTTTTCAGAATAATGCACGACCGTAATAATACATTTACTGAAGCTTGAATTTCTCTTCCCTAAAAGCATCTTTCTCAAATCAATTTTACTCAATAACGTCATCGTATCATCTCCTCCACTAATATAACTCCTACTTAACTTTAACTACGAATTTAATTCTCTAGATCTACTTTAAATGAATTTTAAAAAAAGCTTATTGTGTTTTTGTTACTTCCTCTATACAAATTTTAAATAATCCTATAATTATTTTAACTTAAATAAAAGTTTTAAGCATTATAACAGAAACTCTGCCCTTTTAAACATCTTAAAACTTATAAATTCACTTTTGTTTTACTTATTTTATTTTATAAAATACACTTTTAATGAGGTAAAACATTATTTTTGGGATGCCAGAACGAACAGAGGAAGAGTTTCTGTTATAACGAAGCGGTTGTGAATGTTATAACAGAAACTCTACCCATTTAAACATCTTGAAAGTTATTTAAAGTTTATAAATTTTTAAGTAACTATCCATAATTAGTTTAAGTTAAATAAGAGCATTGCCATTACACCGCTCAGAATCGTCTCGTTATAACGAGGCGCTATTCATTTAAACATATTAAAACTTATAAAAACAGACTTTTTTAATTCGTATTTTATTTATAAAATAAAACATTTAATGATATAAAACATTATTTTTGAGATTCTAGAACGAAAAGGGGGAAGAGTTTCTGTTATAACGTTCACAATCACCTAGTAATAACGAGGCTGTTGCGAAAGTTATAACAGAAACTTTACACGTTTAAGCGTCTTAAAACTTTTAAAAATACAGCTTTTATTTATAAAATACAATTTTAATGAGATAAAACATTACTTTTGAGATGGCAAAGCGAAAAGGGGGAGAGTTTGGTCGATGGTTGTTCCAATTATTTAACGTTTATCCGAGTGAAAAGAACAAAGAATTCTCACCGAATCGGCTTCTTCTAGTCTGGTATCATTCCTAGATATCAAATTTCCTAGATTTAGAAAAACGTTCAGATGACTCGGAGCCACACGGGCTTGGTACTGTTCACCTGGACGAGGTCGAGGAAGCAAGTTTTTTGCCTTGAAAAAAACGTTAAATAAATTCGGTTAACAGAGGCTTTCTTAATGTCCTGCATTAATTTACTTACTGTTAACTTGTAAAGTACAGTTTTTATTGCTGAAAATTTCACGCTGAAGAAAATACAAGTCGAAAATCGATAATGGTTGTAAGGGAGATAAGTAATATACAGTATATATATAAAGTTGTTTGCAAATTCTTTATTTTTGTGTTAGATTTGGTTTGGAAATTCATGTTTAAATCATATGTGGAAAGTATAAATCCCCTCGGCGTCCGAATGCAGAAAATTACTTCCACTCGTTGTCAGCGATAGAACCAGTTAAGGAAATTACGCGTTTCGTAATTACTCTCCCTCCTGGCACTAATTTGAACAAGATGAAAATCCCTAACGAACTTTACATTGTCTTAATGCGGACACGAAACGTTTCAAGATGATGAATTTGGAAATTGTATTAATGGAGACGGATTGCAATCTTCGGTTAAAGACGTGATGTCACCTGAGGGAGAGAGAGCCACTTTCGACAAAAGATATGTCCTGATGAATATTTTAATCGTTGTGACTATCAATAGACATTAATTTAATAGATTTATTGGTCGACTTAACCCAACTTCTAAAGAATTTACAACACTAATTTACTTTAAAAAACTTACTCAAAATGTCGTTTTTTAAGCTAACTTACGAATTAATCTGCTTTATTTGTCCTTTTTTAACTGTTTAAATGGAAATTAAACTGAGAAATTGCAACCGGATTTTTTCAGTAAATTAATATGTTAGGCACTTAATCTTCTAACAGTAAAGAAACCTTTTTATATGATTAAATCACTCCGAAAAAACCTTTTTAGACATTCAAACTAAGCTTATTTTGAGTAAATTATTAAATTTCCCAATAAATTGGTGAATATTTTTACACCTACAGAAACGAAGTAATAAACAAATGGGGAATTTTTAGAAGTTATTTTTATTTCCTCATAAAATATTTAAATTTTATTTGATTTTAACTTTGATCCTTTCCTGATTATCTTCTCTATCATTTTTCAAATTATTTTATCGCCTTCATAGAAAAGCAATCATTGACAGAGCAATTTTATTTCTCCTAACTTCGCTTAAGATTGCGGAACAACTATTTTATGAGGCTCAATTCGGGAACATAAGTAGCTTTCTACTTCATTAAATACTTTTTTAATCCTATAGATTGCCATTAACACCAACGTCTTCCAATTTAATTAATACTGTTTTAACTAATCTCCTTATACTAATATACCGTATAAATCCCGACTTAATTTTATTCTCGACACTTCATTTACTATCGAAACGTTGAAATTAGTTGTGGACAATCACAATCAGCGTATACTAAAGCTCCGGTTCAATCCTTAACGTCTGAAAACTTTTGTTTTAATTTATTACTTCCTTGTTAGTCTATTGTATGATTATGGGTTAGACAAGATATTACTTTTAATCTTGAAGGAGGGTAGAGGAAGCTTTAGTAACATCTGCTCCCTTTCCGTGTGAAAGTACTGTACAACCAATATGAAAAGCAAAGTAAAAAGTAAAAGGGTCTGAAGGATAAAAATGGATATAAAAAGTAACAAAAGATACGATAAATAAAAATGTAAAGTCGTTCAAAAATCAACGGAAATAGTGAAAACGGAAAAGTAAAAGAATACGTTAGCTTTCCATTTTTATATGTTTTACATTATGTATGACTTCTAAACTGTATAAAAATGTCGAGCGGTGGAAAAAATAATAATAATAATTTATACAAAATTTACATNAAAAATGAATTTTTTAGAATTTAACGTGTGTTCAATGGCATTATTTAACACATAAGCAACAAGAAAAATGAACTTTTTAGAATTTAACGTGTGTTCAAGGGCATTATTTAACACATAAGCAACAAGAAAAATGAACTTTTTAGAATTTAAAGTGTGTTCAAGGGCATTATTTAACACATAAGCAACAAGAAAAATGAATTTTTTTTTAGAATTTAGCACAGATTCTACACTATTAAACACATAAATAACAATACTAATTTGTTATATTTTTTAAAATTATCATTGAACTTTCTAAAATAAAATAAAATAAAATAAATAAAAAACAAAGTTTAGACGTAAGTTAAGCGCATAAAATTTATTTGAAAGCTTAATTAGAATTATTGCAGAACAAAATGGCAATTACCATTATTTAAATTAAAAAATAAAAGCGCAGTCTAAACCTTCGAAAAAAATCATTAATTACAATTACAAATGATTATTTTAAGATAATAATAACGTGATATCGTGATCGTTAGATTCTAAAAAGTCACAATATTCTATCCATTAAGCAAATACATATCGACTGACTTTTTTTTTTAGAAAAAAAAATAATAATAATTAAATTTTTAATTATTTACGCAGAAGTTGGTTTTCTTATTAATTAAAAGAAAAAAAGTATTGTAAAATTCGAAAAAATTCCATTTATTTCTAACGTATTCTGCGCTGTTTTCGACTCAAAAAATAGAAAAAATATGCTGACGGAACAAATTTGTGGTACAGATGGCGAAATCGTAATAGAATATCAAATTTGTAAGCAAGGCTTTGACGTGTTAGAGTCGAAGTCTTCTTATTGATACGCAGCTCACCTGTCCACTTCCATTGAGAGCATTGGATGTAGCACAAGAAAGCTGACAGAAAAAAGACGGAAGACAAAGTTTCCGCTCGACCCACAACACCGGTCACCTGAAAATATTCAAATAGTTTTCTTAAAAAATAACATTTTTATCTGCAAATACACCAAAATGTATGGGCGTATCCTGTACAATTTTATGTGCAACGTGCTTACGGGTGACATTCGACACTCGTAATTTAAGAGCAATAAAGTAATTGTATCGTTGATGATAATGCTTATATTTTTAATTATTTTCTCGAAAACTTTGAAAGTATATAAAGTCATTTCAATAAAAACAATTATTCTAAACACAAAGACTCGCCGTAAATATGAATATTATGAAATTTTATGATGTATTATTTGACCCAGAATAAGGTATAATTACAGAATAAGCGAGGTTTTCCGCTAGATAATGTAACAATTCATCATTACTGTTTAATTTGACTATGTTTAACTTGATATATGTTTCAACCAGTAAATACTTAATGAAGTAAAGTTTTACTGTAGTTTTAAATATTAAATTTAAAGTTAGGAGAAAGTATTTTAAATATTTTAAATACATTCTTTCAAATTTTAAAGAATAAGTCTGCTAAGTATCCATTTAGAAATTCAAAACAGTTAATTATAATTAAATCATACTTACCGCTTCGGTGTGTATAGGATGTACAGCAAATAACATGGCTGCCACTAAACTGCTTTCCGCTGGTAGAAACATGTAACATAACCTATAAGAGAAAGTATCTATCCATCAATTATTTTTAATCCGCTTGATGTAACACACTGACAGAATTTCAGAGAAAATTTGTTTGCTGGGATCAAGAAGATGGAAAATTGTTGCTATTAATTATTTTCATCATCAAGGTTGTAAATGTTACAAATTTATGGAAGAAATTGCTTTTTCCGGGTTATTTGTCATAGCCACTAATCCTCGGAAAACAGCACGTACCTGAGGTAAAGTATGCAAACTAGGGCATGGAGAAGAACGTTCACTAAATGATATCCTAGAGGGTTGAGTTCGTCGATCATATAATTAATGCGGAACGTCAGAACGCATATGGGTCTGTATGACTTGTGGCTGTGTTCCTGAAAAACAATAATATTAACTTTATAAAGCTTTATCAATATATTTTCGCTCTTCTTGACAATTACTGCTTCCTTTTTCAAAAGTTGCTTAACTTTTATTATGTATTCTGACTCTTGTATTATGTCAATTAATTTATTTCATTTTGACATTATTCTTCCTGTTCTTTAAAAGAATAAATGGAAAAATTCCGTCAAATTGTGAGATTTTTTAAAATGTTTTTAAAACAAAATAACGCAAAAATGGCGTAAAAGTGGTAAGTGACACCTTTTTTAAATAGATAAATGAAAAAACTATATCAAAGTGGTATCATTTTATCAATTTTACAAAAGTTAAGTGAAAAAATGACGTAAAATTGCCGCAAGAGTGCATATTCTCCGACGAATCGTACATACCATAAAGCCACGTTTAACGCCTTACACATAAGTGTAAGAGCCGTATTTAGCGTACGATTATCAAACACACGCAAGATACGTCGAGTGTAACTCGTAATTATGCACAGAATAGCATAAAACTCACGATAAATGCGCCATAATTGACTCGGGCTTATATCCTCGTATACTAAACACAAGTCATTTGAATAAACATTTGTTTTCTCTGTTTACTACTATTTAAATATTATTCAGGCATATCCATATCAACATATATTTATACAATCTGAAGGCATATAGTTAAATTAATCTACGTTATTATGAATTTAAATTCCCAGCAGTATATGGTATTAATTTTCACAGTTATCCAACTGCATTATTATTATTCCCAAAGCTTTCGTGTCTATTCCCATAACAATTTAAAGACAAAAGCCGAAATGAAAATTAACCAGACAGAAATGTCACTTACGAATTTATATAAAGAATTACTTTAAGTAAATTGGATTGTATATTTATATTGTTTATTACGAGCGAAACAATAAGAGTCACCTGATTTTTAAATGTTGTAAATCCGTAAAAATGAGAAAAACAAAAAACTTTTGAAAGTAAAATTGGTGCAGAAATTTACGACCTAAAACTTCCATCATTTTGCCCAGAGAATTCTTGATATATTTCTATTGTTGTATACTATAAATTCTCCTGTTTTTAACATATCACCAATTGAAAATAACACCGACGAGTCTGTTATACCTTAGACCATTGCTTTCCAAACTTTCTGTGCCTCTGCCTCTTCTTTTTCAGAAAAAAATTTTTGTGCCCCCTCAATTTTCGTAACAATCTAATTTCATAAATATTGTCTTTAAAATTTATTTGATGGCCTACAAAACAATATACCTTATTAAATAAAGTATATTGTTCCCGGGTTCGACTCTTGTCGAGACGTTTCTGCAAGAGTATGAATGGATTTTTAGCAGTCGTATCCGAGTAATTCGGACGAGGGTTGTGAATTTGGAATAACCTTTTTGCTGATTCATTTTTTCGACATCGATTTGACTTATTTTGCTTGTTTGTATTAAAAAAATGATAATTTGGTAAAAGCTGCGCGCCCCTTTGCCATACTCTCGTGGGCCCTACAGATTGGAAAACACTGCATTAGACAATTACAGTTATTTCTAAATATAAAACTAAAATTTTATATTCGTGCCTTATTTCTCAAAAATATCAAGGATAGAAAACTGTTTATACTAACGCTACTCAACCTTTCTTTCTTCTTGTATTACTTTCTAGAAATATATGTCGCACGAGAACCCTAAGTTGAATAACCATCAGAAATATAAGTTCTATGTCGTCATATTATTTACGATAATTTATAAACTGAAACGTTGCTGTAGAAACGTTCTATTGTTATATAGACCTGTATTTCTATTGTTATTGTTATATTATAAATTCTTCTTTTTTTAACGTATCACCAATTTAAAATAACCCCAACTTTCATCACTATCCTTTAGACAGTAGCAAATCTTCCTATTATAAAACATATATTTTCGTACCTTAATTCACAAATAAAATCGGCTTGGTTTAAATCGTTCAATCTTATCTTCAGCAATTTTAATAGCATTCTCTAACCTAGGAAAAATAATGTTTGAAAGGAGTTTATACTAACGCCTCTCAACCTTTCTTACTTCTTTCACACTTAATAGAAAAAATAACTCGCCCGAGAACCCCAAGTTTATAAACTACAATAAAACTATAATTATCCTTTGATATTACTTATAAGTCAAAACATTATTTTATAAAGCATTATATATATCCTTTTATAAACATATCATTAATTGAAAATAACATTAAAAATCCATCTAAGGTTTACTTAGACAATAGAGCTAGAATTGATTATTCTAATGCATTTCAACCTTTCTTATTTCTTGTATATATATTAGAAGAAAATGTCGACCGAGAACCCCAGGTTGATAAACCCAATTTAAAACTATTACTAACTTATAACTATGCTGTAGCGTTATTTACTATAATGTTTTAAAAATATATCTAAAAATAAGCATGAATAATATATAGAATAATATTTTTTTTTTCTTATATTGAACAGCAGATCATTTATAGAGAGTATTAACCAGGCATACAATTGGATAATAGGAGAAATAATAATAATAATTTTCGTGATATATAATAAAAATCTCCAATTTCTACATTAGTTTTTTATTATTACTCGTCATTACTTTCAATTGCAGGCTTTTAATTCTTATTTTATGTCTTTCCTAACGCTAAAGAGATGTTTTAAAATATTAAAATCCCGAGATTTGAATTGCTTCATTGTGAATGCAATTATAGATCTATAATTTACTTGAAATTATATCAATGCAACGTTGCGAAACTTTACTTTTTTTTCCAATGGTAAGAAGTAAGGTAGCGTGCTTTCTATATATTAATATAGGGCATAATTTTATGATCACGAAATATTGCATTGTTACGTATTATTTATATGCATATTATTAAAGAGCGGATGTTCGATACGTTGTGCCATATGCCGGTTGCCTTTCTTTTTTGGAAATTTTAAACGCTAGTGAGTTCGATATCCGAAAAGAAACGGCCTACTTAAGTTTTTAGGTAATAAGATGACGGTTTCATATGATTTTTACATGTAAAATAATAAATTTATATGCTTTTAAATAATATAATTCCAGATTATTTTAGATAAAAAACAAGGATTTCTATATAATAAGTTATAGATTATATATGAATTTTTATGATAGGATAATTCTAGATGATTTATAAGTAATAAATTTATAGTTTTTTATGATTTCTGAGATAATAATATGATTCAATACGATTATTTTATATAGTTTTTTTCTATAATAACTTAAGAACAGAGAAATAATGGATTGTTCTTTAGAATTTTTGTGGGTTCGGAAAAAGTAAAATAAAATTTATGAATTAGGAATCAAATAAAAGTATTCTCACTTTTGGGGACTCGTTTCGTATGAAAACAAATACAGGAATCGTATCTTGTTATTCAAATATATTCAAGTATTCCACTATTTTCTACAGTGATTTATAATATAGTATTATGTTTGCGACTTTTCTTCGTATATATCATGTATTTGGTCTCAATAAGATACAAGTGGAAGAGTGATACTTTTCAAAAATCATAATACGATACGAAAAGTTAAGATACGATAACGGCTTTAGACAAAATATACGACTTTATATTGGCATATTGGTTTTGCATCAGGATCGGAAGTATTTTAGAAGTTGCGCTACACAATCATTTTCGCATAGTCTCATCTACTTTCAAATTTTTTGAAGTTTTTCCCAGCTCTTCGCCGACAAAACTACTAAAACCGCATACCAAAAATAACGTTATCGTATAATAAACCTTTTCAATCTAATTTTCTTAACCGGAAATTTGGCTTTATTAATTAAAACGTGCGTAGATCGCGAACTACCGGTTGGGAATCTAAACAGTAATGGCTAAATTTAACAAAATGGCCTAATTAAATTGTCGGTTAATCTAAGTAATTATCAAAGATTTAAAATAATAAAAGTTCAATATTTCTAAACAAATTTTTCAAGAGGTAAGATTTTGGTAGGTAGAGAGAGAGAGAGAGGGAGAGAGAGGGAAAGAGAGACCTTAGCGACCAGGTTGAGATAAGAGTCATGAACTAGCTCGTAACTATGTAAGGCTATATGGAGATAACGGGGAAATTAGTCGACGAAAACCTGCCTAGGGCATTATCAATTTCCGCATTGATAGAAAAGAGAAAGTTGCATGACGTTTAGCGATAACATTCAACTTTACTTGCTACCAATTTCATTTACAAGCTATCTGTACTCCGGATGTGAAGTGACATCTTTGCCTCACATACATTTTTTCTTATTTTATTTTTTACCTTATATGTATATATATATATATAGGCTATAACACGAATCTTTCTTCGCTGTCTAAAGTTACAAAATGAAATTTATATCACATACATTAAAATGCCTCTAGTTTTACATTTTAATCGACTTAATTGAGAAATTATGGTCAAGCAATTGAGGAAGGAGATAATCTGATAAAACTTTTCAGTTAGTTATTTATTATTAGTGTTAAAAAATTCAACGATTCGCGTGTTATCTACGACTTCAATGAAGATAATTTATAACAATTTTCGATTCTCGGATGGATGCTCTCTAATTATTATGTTAATTTGAAATCACGAAAGTGAATGACCGAAAATAGAACTTTAGATTTTATAAAATTTATTCTCTTTTCAATCTTTCTTCATTGTTTTTCATAATTCATTTTTTTCCTAATGTTTTCTTTACAATTTATTTTGAGAACATTGGGTTTATTGGTTTCTTTCAAACAATTGAGAACATTGAGTATACACAATATAAAATTTTAAAAATCTTATATTCTATGTAAACTAGAGTATACTTTTTTTTACTAAATACACTAAAAATATTAAATCCACTATATAAAGAATTTTCTCTGCATTGAATGTGAAATTAAATATATTATAGACAAAAAAAGGGTTTTCCATCTTTTTCATTTTGAATTTGAAATGCTAAAAATTTTTTCTTTATTTATTTTTTGGAATACAATATACTGGAAAGAATATAATATATATTTTATGGAGAATCCAATAAAATTTTTAAAATACTTTCCTATATTAATAATACATTCTAAAGACTGATAGATGGATACTTTATTGAGAAGAAGAATAAAATGATGATAAACTTTTAAATTAATGAGTAAAATTATTAATAATAAATACTTAGAAATAAACATTAGATATAGGTAATGACAATTGCCTAAGGCTTGCATTAAATATCAGTATTAATGCCTAGTTAAGTGAATGCTAGCAACAGAAAAATTGCATTACAGTATAATGAGATATACTTAGATATATATTGGCTATATATATCATTTAGTAAATTGATAAAAATTAAAAAAATAATCCTTAATCTTCAAATAATTAACTTATTCAGGGTGTGTTTTTTTTATTATAATTAAAATCTTTTTCATTAAATTAAACACAAATATTAGAAATAATTATGAAATCCCTATCGATTTTTGGATTATAAAAGATAGAAAAAATATTTAAAAAAAAGAAAATACAGTTGAATTTTTATTCAAAACTTTAGCAAATTCAGCAAATTTTTAAAAGGAAGACAATATAAATGTGTATAAAAATAGAAAAATATCGAGATTCATTTTTTTGCACTCCATAAAGCCGTATTTAATGAGTAGAAATCATTGAATTGAAAATTGCCACCAAAAGAAATAAAAAAATAAAAAGAATTTGCTTTCAATATCATGCAAATGTAGTGAAGATATTTCTTAAAAAACGATTCAGAAAACTTTAATGAAATAAAAAAATATATATATATAGTAAATGTCAATCATAAAACATTCCATCGTCAATAAAATGATAATAAGTATTGACATGGAGCAATTCACGTGAGAATATTTTTACACATTGACAAACTTCTCTTCAAAAATATTAGTTTGGAAAGTGAAGTATCGACTAAAACGATAAAGTTTATTTTAAAAATAGAAAAAAAAAACTTTTTAAATATTCACCTTTATAATTGGTGTACCCCAAAAGTCGTTCCAAAAGATGTTGGAGACATGTGTTATTGGCCTTAGGTCTTTGTTATCTTTTACAGCTGACATGTCATCAAACACAAAACCACACTCTAGGGCATTATAATAGCAAGCACATACAGTTGTGACCAACAAGAGATAATGCCTCTTCTTTACTCCCTTTTCTAAATCGGGCTAGAATGAAAATAATACAAAAAAAAAAAAAAAAATTGATGATAAATATACAGTCGTATAAACTAATAAGTTAAACTGTTAAATCTATAGCATAAAAATAGTACTAAATATTCAATGTTAAATCTGCTATATAACGTTATTTATATCTGTGATTTTAACGTTGAAAGTTCAATAAAGTAGTGACGATTGAAGATGAGAAAGAAAAGAAAATAAGACATTTGAAATTCAATTCTTACTTTATGGTATAAAGCTGTAAGCTTTCATATTTGTCGTCAAATTCGTGTCTATGAGAAGTCCATTTCTTTATTTTTATAGCGTGTATAAGTGAAGAAAGTGTAGTATTTCGAATTCTGTATCTTCACAGTCCAAGTATAGATACGTAGGTTATACAGTAATAGTGTATATAAAGATCTATCTTCGGTGTTTACAATGTACAGATACTTCACTTCGAGAATTTAAAATATAAAGTTGCAGCAGTTAAAATTTAAAAAAAAAAACTATATAAGAATTTTATAACAAGTTATTTATTTATTAAATGAAAATACTGTATTAATACGTTTAGAAGTTACTCAACAGGTAGAACGCGATCCCAATTCACGAATATTGTTAATACCTCGTAAATAAGATTATCAGGAACTTGTACTGTACATTAGTATATAAACTTAGTGAGAGGTTTACGTGTAAATTAAAATATAAAATTAGGAGCTTATTTGTGTATTATTATATAAACTTAATGAGGATTTTACATGTTCATTAGAATTTAAAATTAGCGACAAGAAATTAGAAGTTTAACAAGAAATTAGCAGTTTATTTCTGCATCAGTGTGTAAAATTAATGAGGGTCTTCAAAATTACTGTCGAAATCTTCAATATTTTAAGAAAAAATTGAGAAATAGCGTAGAATAAAATTGTTATATATTGTTTCCATTTTATTATCTCAAAACGTAACCAATAAAGTAGTTTTTATTCGAATATCTTTTCTAATAGAACATAATTTGTCAAATTTTAAGTCTATTATATCTCATTGTTCTATGATTAGTTCTAGAGACTACAATTTCTAAACTGGTAAATCGCGACTCTGTAATGTTATAAATCCTATTCCCAAGTAATATTAAGGTCTAGTACTTTAAAAAGGTTGAGAAACACAGCATTAAATCAGACATTTTGTTATTTCAAACAATAATAAAGACGATTTATATTACAATATTTTTTTTCTGATATAAAAAATTTATCAATTTTTTAAATCTAAAATATCTCGCAGATAATTAATATTCTGTTTTTCGAGATATTTTGAATTAATTTTATTTTAAGACAAATGAAAGAAAAAAAAATGAATGAAAAGAAAATAGTTTGTTGATTTTCCAATCAAAACAATACCATTACCTTATATTTGAAAAGACAGTTCTTAAATGTCAAGTCTTGACTTTTCCTCTGTGGATTGAATGCTTTCTTTGCCAACAATGTTCTCATTATTTTGGCATTTCCACCTCTGCTACACAATCCAACCAATTTACACTATGTTCTCTAAGGGAATGTCCAAAACATTGATTTCTCTTGTTGCTTTTATTTTCTTAAACCGAATCCAATCTTCCCGCAAAACAAATAATAAGGAAAAAATTAGCGAAAAATCAACTTACATCAATTATTTTCATGTTTTAATTTCGGAAAAAAAAAGGAAAAAGAAATCCTGTCACTTCTAATTTAATAAATTAGTCATTTGTTTCGATTAAGATTCCATTCTCTCTTTATAATTCTGAAATCAATAGTATTAATGAAGATTTTCTCTGATAAATTTGAATTAGAAAAACTAAAAACTTTTGTTAAATTTAGAATTATTTTTACATTATTAATGTTTTTTTTTTAATTTAATAGCATTTTAAATATCAAACTATAAAATCTAGAGTTTATTATTATTATTAAATATGTAATTTTGGAACTCACAGTATGTTAATACATGAACTTGTTGAAGAGCATAGGTTACACGTGCATTAGTAAATACAATTAGTTTAGAGTTTACATGCTAATTAGTACATAAAATTAGTGAGGAGTTTACACTTAATGAGGAGCTTAAGTATACATCAGTATATAAAATTATTGGGAATTTACGTGTGCATTATTATACATAATTAGTGAGGAGCTTGCATATATATTAGCATACAATATTAATGAAATTACATATGCATTAGCTAAACTAAGTGAGAAGCTTATATACTGATTAATATGCGTGTGAAACTCACGGTATATTATGCCTATAATTTTATATTATAATGTAAAATTATAGGTATGGAGCTTATTACGTATTAGTATTAAAGATGCAGGTATAGAAAGGAGGATATAGAAGAGAAGTAAATTTTGCAAGCTTCCGCACTTTTCTTTTTCATTAAACTGATTAAATTTTAACTATGATAAGAATTAAAACTTATATTTAAAGTATGATTAAATTCTTTTATAAATAAATGTATTAGAAAATTTACAGAGGAAAATAATTTGCATAAAATTGATAAATTATCTTTTACCGTACGAACAGCTGGTACTTTTTCGCTTAAATTTCTAAAGAAAATATCATCCACTTAACTATATCCACTTAATAACAAGAAAAATCGTTGGCTATCAACATTAAAACTTGATAAATACAGTACCTTAAGATAGCGTAGTGAAATATAACACCATTCAAAGTAGATATATTCCCTTATATAATGAAAATATTCTTAAAATAAAAGAATAAACTTCATTATCTAATGCATTTGAAAGAACTCTTTGTTTATATCCAACAAGCGTGTAGTTGAATGGCCGTGGTCAACAGAGAAATTTGAAACAGTTCGAGTGCGACGTAACTCGACCTCGTCACTATTTTTCTACCACGATCCACGACACTAAAATTAAATATATATGTATATAAAAAGAAGGGAGGGGAGCACCGAAAACACGAAAACACGACGTTATCTAACTTCCTTTAATTAATTCTTTCACGTTTAAGTTGACATATGAGAAAAGTAAATTTTTCAAAAAGTAATAAAATCAACACCTCGACTGTGAGAAATTGTTTAAATTCAAGTTATAGACATTGAGGTTGGGTGTGACAGGAAAAACGCGCTTAATTTGTAGAGGGAAGCTATCAATCTCTTGGTTACATGAGCATGGCAGCCGTCATCCAGTCAGGTAATAATGTTACTTGAAGGAGAAACGTCTCTTACGTGTTCTTTCTAACGCTTGTTTGCCATCTCCTAACATAAACACTGAATCACAACTTTTATCCCTTCCGATTATTACTATTATTTTAATGAAAATTCTCGCTTTAGGCACTAGCAACACGTAAATTTCCAAAACATTTTCAGCCAAATTAATTTTTAAAACTTTTTCATCTCATTTACGGATGAGTTACGATTCTGTAACTCAACCGAATAAGGAGTGAAAAATATTATTTTTTTATACGTGCTTCGTATGGGGCCGTCAACCTCTTTTTTTAATGTATACCATTTCGGGGGGTGAGAATCTGAATTTTTATACACACGGTATGGGAATAAGAATCATATCATTTTATATACCCCATTTGGGGATGAAAATTCCATTATTTTATACACAGCGTTTAGAATGGTGAGAATCACTTTTCTTTCATACACGCCGTATGGGAGATGAGAATCTCATTTTTCTAAATCACGATATCGGAGTGAGAATCTCATTGTTTTATACGCACCGTATGGGGTGTGAAATCTCATTTCCTCATACGCGCCGTAAGAGGGTGAGAATCTGAAATTGTTATATACAATATATACGAAGGGTGAAAATTTCATTTTTTAAAAATAAATTCAACGGAAAGTTTTAGTTTTATTTTTTTTTAAATAATAATTTTATTAATATCGAGATACTTTTTTTCGATGATATTGAGGAACACTACGAGAATTTTAAATTTTTCAATGAATTCTTTTTCATACATTTCTACAGAATAATTTTAAATAAATGATTATTTTATGCGTTGCAATTTCTATCTTTGCAAAGAGGAAAAATGGAAAGAACGGAATAATTTCTTATAATTATCTCTATAAATATGTCAGTTGAAGCTTCCCGGGGTTTTGTCCATCTCAATTATTCTATTTATTATTCTAACCATGTTTTCCCATTAATTCTCTTCTAATTTCGTCTCTAGCAACTTCTCGATTGCAGTTTAAATACCTTTGGATACCATTTTTTTAATGATGTGTTTCAGTCTCACAAATGAAACTCTTATGCTTTTCAGTACTTCTTAAGGATGCAATTTTCACAACTTATAAAAAAAACACTCCAATTCCTGCAGAGTATTTTTTATAAATAAAAAATGTCTGACTCGCATCAACCCGGTAGCTGGAGTTTAGCAAACTTACAGCAATTTCGAGGAAATCTCTTATTTTTATTTTTTTAATTTTATCCTTTCATTTCTTCGAAAAATCTATTTATTTTTTGTAATTTCTGTTAATTTTTTTCACTTAAGTTAATTTGACGAAGATTTCTATCTTGGGATTTATGGGTAGAATGTCTAAATCTATGAGAAATCTCTAAAGACTCAAGGACCAAATGTTAAGTCAGAATTTTTATACCTTTATATCCTTATAAAGCTGTGTTATTCCTCAAAATTTTTCACAAAATAAGGGGAAAATAGCAATATATTTTTATTCCAAAATGATAATAAAATTAAATTTAGTAAAATAAATTTTTATATATAAATTTCTGTGCATTTTACTTCATTAAGAGCGTTTATAAAGTGTTAATTTTTACGCGTTAAAATTTTAGAAATGTGTATAATTTAAAATCTTATTAAATTCTACAGTTAAAAAGCTTAAAATTAGAGTATAGATCCATTAAGAATTAAATATTTTAAATTATTTTAATTTAAAAATGATTATTTAAGAGAAACGTCCGCTAGCAAGCTTTCGTTGTTTCGATAAATTTTCAACATCGTAAGTGATGTAAGAATATTACTCATATTTAAGGCGATTAAAACTTACATCTTAAGATTATTCCGTTTGTTTAATTATTAAATTTCAGTTACTTAAATTAAGAAAATAATTCGGATAATTTCTCTTTTTGAATTACATCTCTTAAGCTTCTTTTCTGGTAGGCGCCAGTTGCAGACAATGAAGAGTCGCCTACTGATAAGACACATGTCTAGATTTGGCCTACTTGACGTTGACGAACTGGAGGTGGGCTAGAGGTGACAACCGAGGGTAGTTTGTCGTCTTTACTCTACTAATAGTTGCCAGTCAACGTTGTGTGTCACACCATGCATCATTTCTTATCTCAACTCTATAGTTACATAAACATAAGGTAGAGGGTCTCTTAGCTGCACCAGTAAAAAAACTTAAACAATTTCAATAGGTATAAGCTAATTTTAGCTTTATTAATTTTCTCGTGTCTTTGTTTTAAAAATTAAAACACAACTTTAATCAACTCTTGAGTAGTATTTTTACTCACACTTAATACTACGAGTTTTAATTAACATGTTAAATAGCTATAATGAAACTATTTTTGACACGTTCAACACTTCTTTGTGTGTGTTTCTACTTTGTTAGATCTGTTGTAGATGTAGAAAGCACGGCGCAAACTTCCTATGCAGAGAGCAAATCTATGTTCGATTAATGAACTGCTCACCCAGACGTTTAGAAGTGTAGAGGAAACAAAACAATATTGTCAAAAAATTTTAAAAAATTCTCAGAAAACTGGTAATTAATTATGTTAAAATACTAAATTATCGCTCAATTAAGTATCATATATTTAAGGATAATGGATAATAATGAGTAGAGTAAGATAATAATAAAAAAAAATCGACCGCTTCATTACCGTGCTCTTCTATGAGCGAAGTAAAATTTTATATTCGTATTTTTCTAAAATATAAAATTAAAAATTGTAGGTATTTAATAATAAAGATTTATTTTGTATCCTTTATTATTATTACACAGTAGTTATTTTTTAAATAACGTATACAGAATGGGGAAAAAATCTGTTAGAAGTTAATGAATGAAAATAAGAAACGATGAAGCATAAAGATAATCATTATAAGAAAAGCTGCATCATTAAAATAATAGTTGCACTCGGGATGACTTAATTGTATACATTAATAATTTACAAGCTCTTTATTTTTATCCGGTTTTTCTCAAAATCGCATTAAAACTATAACAACCGCTATCATTATCATTATTTTATTCATATCTGTTATTAGATAATTTAAATGTTTTAGCCGTTTTGCTTACTTTTACTTTCATGATGCGAAAATGGATCAGCAATGGATATGAGTTTCGTGTTAAAAAGGGAAAATTTGTCCTTTAAAATAGACTTTGTGCTAAAAAGCGAAAATTTTCATTCTGAAAAATGAAAATTTTCGTGCTGAAAGAAAGAATTTTGTATTGAAAAGAGAGAATTTCGTGCTGAATAGGAATTTTCATGCTAAAATGAAAAATTTTTGCGCTAAAAAGGAGTTTTTATGCCCGAAAAACGAGAATGTCGTGCTAAAAGGAAGAATTTCGTATCGAAAAGGATGAGAAAAGACTATTCAGATATAAAATCGGCAGTAAACAACTATAAATTTATTAAATAACGTTGCGACACAAGCACTGTACTGTACATTCCTGAAAATAAATCGCAAGTTTTCGAAAGCAAAAAAAAAAAAAATTGTAGGGATTGACAAAGGTAAGAAAATCTATCAAAATCATTAAGTATGGTAGTGGCCATCAAAGTAAAACCACTTTTATCTTAGATAATTCGTTGGATAATCAATCAATTAACCGGTAAACGGCCGAGAACATTTTGATGGTCATTACAGTTTGAAAAGACTGCACAAGTTAACAATCCTTATCTTTCACATCAATGATAGGTGCAATTATTTTATCTTAACTAAAGACGACCTCCTAATTCCGAGTGCAGTGTGCAAAGAGAATTAGGCAGCGTGGCTATTATCCGATGCGGGACCTGCAAAAGAGAGTGTTGCAGCTGTAACCAATTAAGAACTGGCTGTTGCAGAGAGTAGCATCCACTACTTTTCCATCGTCGTTTGTGCAGCAAACAAGACGATGGCGATGAGGGTCTTTTCGAGAGAGAAATCTTTCTCGTTGATTGAATATCATACAACAAAACTTAATATATTTAATTAACGGAGAGGTAGAAGGAAAAAAACTGGCAACGATTTTATTCGGTTTGCAATTAAGCTGCCTATCTTCATTCGTACACGTAATCTGCAATAGGGATTTCCATTCTTCCATATAATAATTACAGTCATTACTGTGGCCATTAAGCTCTGTCCAATCGTCGAGTATATAGGAGAGACATTTTGCAAATGGTGCGAACGAAATAGCTGGTCACCGGATTTACAAACATTTCACCAAAACTTCACACAATAGTTTACGATATAATTAAAGATATACTTTTCAAATTTCACTTATTACTCCTATGCTTTAAGCTGGTAAACGGAAGTAAAATTTTATTATTACCATTAGTAATTTAATTAAGCGATTTTTACGAACATTTTAAACAAAATTTTAATAATAATTTGTGCTTAAAATACAAAATTCGAAGTTAAAACGTAGAAAAAAAAAGAAGTTGGAAAAAGTTTGGCGCACGTATTTTCCATAATATATGCTGGAAACGTTAGAAATCTTCAGCAGTAAATTCACAGATATTGAGCTCTTTATCTGGTTTAGCCTGGAAGAGATTGTCGCTATTTTTCTGAAGGAATGCAATGTTGAAAGGTGTAAATGGCCATTGTAACTCGTTGGCCATTGAATATTCATTTGATAGCGGAGTTTCCATAGTAGCGGAAGATTTACAACACTTCTAAGTCAATTGGATAAGGTTGACAACTGTAGTGCAAGTGTCGAGCCGAACACGGCACAAATCACCGGTTGATGTTGATAAGAGTGTCCTTGTGACGCACGAGACCAATTGATCTTGAGGATCCTTCTTAAGAGCCTACAGTTGAATTGATCGTATCTTAAATCCGATCTACAATCCAATTGAACGTCAAAGGAATTTTTACGATCCACATAAGACGAAACTGGTAAATATCGTCAATGTACGGAAGCGTAGATAAATCAATTTTTATTATCGCTTTCAATATGCGGCCCTTCATCCCTCATACGCTCCCAATTAAAGAAATATTACAGTACAATTTTCGCACTTAAATTTTGATTTCGTTCCTTTTATTCATCGCTCTCCTTCCGCATCCCCACATAAAAATTTTATTACAAATTAAATAATATTCAAAAATATTTAAATTGGATAAAGTTTTACTAATTTCTATCTTTCTATAGCTAAGATTTATTTTCAAATTTTTAATTTAAAGACAAATTTTTTATCGCTAAACACTCTCAAAGCGTACTTAACAAGATTTAAACTTAAGTGTTTCTAATTTAAACAACAGATGGCACCACATTTGCAGTAATCCCCCCTCTCACTACTATCAAAAACTTTAATTTCTTACGATTATTCTCGGTTTAGAAGGTTCTTATACGAGGCTAACGACCGATATGGCCAGAGAAATTGTTTAATGGTCATTGGAGAAGGATGGTAAAAAAAAGGAAAGGATCAGTTAGTCGGAAGCAATTTAAAATACGATTAAGTAGTAAATACGGGATTAAACTCGGAAAAAAATTCCAATCTGCATAATTAGAAACGATACAAAATTGCTCATAATATTAAAAAAACGAGAGAAATCTATTATGAAAATGACTAGTTTCCTCTTACTCCTCCCTTCTCCTATAAAATAGTTTAGTTGTTTCTTTAATCGTTTCGGAGGTTAGGAGCAAACCGCCCCTAGTTCTATTCGTGTAACGGAGAGCAATAAAAATTTAGTCGTCGTCTTAACCACTGATTACACGACTAGTTAAACTAGTGTTGCGTTTTTTAACCCGTTTTACAGCACTCGATACCATGCGAAAGCCGATATAATGACAGTAGCTAAATTAATTGCCTAAATTCCCAAATGGCACATAAAATGCTAACCAATAGGCAAGGTTTTTAAGCCCCCCTATGACTTTTTCGAATTGCTTTTAATCGATTTTTCGAGGAATAACTCGTCCGGTGATCACGTGATCGAATTTATTCGTTAAACCGGAAGAACCTCCGGCTTTATTTATTATGTGGGGAGGGTGATTCTTCGTACGTGCAAAAATTCGATACTCTCTCTCTGTGCAAAGTTTAATACCTCGGTCCACCCAAAACTGCCAGGTGTTATTGTATCTGGTCAGTGACTCTCCTTTAACTTTCTATAAGTAGTTTGTTAGTGTATGACGTAGAGCAACCAACCGCGATTCTGTTGTAAAGCCGATCGAGAAGATCTCTACTATTCTTTTTCTCTCTCTCTAGGAGTCATTTTTTGCATGCTTCAACAATTTTCTGATATCCTCTCATTAAAGTAAACTGGATTGAAGAGCCTCTCGGCTACGAAATGACAATCTGGTGACAGTCTGAAAGTGCCCAGTTTGTTTTCTTTCTTATTTTAATTCTTCATTTTCCGCTCTTATAATGTTTAAACTTACATTATTACATTTTAAATTACTTTAAAATCTTATTACTTCGATCCGAAATAATTTAATCTGCACTTTTATATCTGTTTATGTTATGATTGCATCGGATGTCGAACCAATTTTTTTTTCTTTTCTTTCAATTTCTTTAACGTTACAGTTGGGATTATTATTCTGTGTAATTTAATTTTTTAAATATTTAAAAAAGTCCAGAGGGTGATTTTAAATAATTTTCTTGAATTTTCACTCTAAAATTTTCCATAAATAACGTTTGAGATAGGAGTGCAGAAATCGGAAGAAAATCTAGCAGAAACTTATGATCAATAGAGTGAAGGAAAGGTATACCTAGTCGTTTCATTGGTGACATTTAGACAAAGTTTGCTGGTCAGTTCAATAAGAATATGGGTCTGTTTCCTGACCCTTCTACGCCATTGATTTTTTTACCGTTGGCTTTTTATTGGTTACAACGTAACCATTTCTCGAGTACCAACAGGAAAAATTCAACCAAACAATTTAAAAATCGCTAAACGAATAGAATAAATAGATTGGTTTTATTTTTTAGATATCCAAAAACCTGTCTTTAACTTTCTACCACTTTATCATGTTTGACTTATTGAGATTATTGACATTTTGCAACTCAAATTTTAAAAATTTCTCCTCTTTTTTTAAATTTATTTCCATTTTAAAAATGAAATCTGGAAAATAAAAGCTACAAAATCGAAATTAATTATTGAAATAAATCCCAAAGAAGTGAATATTGCTTTTCTTTTTTATTATTATTATTATTTTCGTCTACAGAGCTTCTAGCGTAAATTGATTTTCCTTTTCAATTTATATTGGATAAGTTCTATTTAATTTTATCATTGTAAAAATAAATAAATAATTTAATAAATTCGTTTTATTCTTTTCTTCTTTTTTTCTATCTTCGAGGATTGTTTTGAAAGAGAAAGAATAATAATAACAAATAAAGACTTCTGATTCCAAACGTTTTATTTTTGTTATTTGTCTGTTAAATTGGGAATAAGTTGATATACTTTTAAAGAATTCTTTCTCGTATTATGAGGGGGGTGTTTGTAATCAAGAATATAATATCTCTATTGTGAAGCATACAATGGATAATAACTATCCCAACGATATCAGTTTGAATTCGTAGAGACTCCCAAGGGAGAAGGTTCTTCACATTGGATCACTATCTTGTTGCAGGAGCTGGACAAAGATATTTCCTGAAAACTCGAAACAGCCAAACTCTTATATTACAGACATAAAAATCCTCAGATCTCCAAAGACTTCATTTTATATTAATTTAAGGTTCCATCGCGAAATCTTTTCGCGTGTCAAAATATATACCACACGCTTTTGGCGCAGTTTATATTTTATATATATAAAAAAGAAAAGTATTAAAGTTTTTAAATTATTTTTTAAAATATTGGTGTTTTGTTGATATCTAATTATGATTCAGATATCGAACAGTTAAGATATCTTGAATAGGTGTGAAAGTTTCAAAGGGGCAAAGAATTCTTTTGATAGCAGCAACAAGCAGAAAATTCAAAGCTGTTGGCATTTAACAATGCAAGCAGCCGGAGGAAACAGAAGTTGAAATATTAAACATTTTGGAGGAAAAGTACAGGATGACAGAAGCGAGGAAAGTTACAGAAGGGGGGTGGATGTCATTTCCTGTGCCACGCTGCCAACCAAATTCAATGCGCAAATATGATAAAGCGTTTTGCTTGGAGAATGGAAAAGGAAATTCTATTTGCAGCCAAGAGAAATTACTTTTACACAATACATTAATTTTGACAGTTTTTCTTGAAGAAAATGACTTTTTATATGTAGGAATAGTTAGATTTGAGGCGAATTGACTCTTAGTCAATTCAGATCAAATCTTAAATTCTTTCTCGCTTGTTCCTAAATATGGATTTATAAAATTCAATTCATCCGATTCGAGCAAAATTTAATAAAGCCTTTAACAGATTCGACATTTTACAAAGCTAATACAGTATACATTGTTAATAATTAATAAAGTCTTCGTCAGATGTCACATTCATGTGGAGGCGATGCAAACTGAGTATTCGTACCGCATGTCACTGCCAGAGTCTACAGCGTGTCGAATAAACCGAATTTTGTTTAATTATTCCGCTCCTCCTTTGCCTATAAAAACACGCGAGTTCACATCAATTTTCTTCTATCACCTGCATCGGTTGATAGGTGATCGCAGAAAATTCATACGCAATTCATTTAGTGTAACTAGCATTTCGACGTGACCTTTTCGGGTAGAAACTGTAAATTTAATCATTTAAATATTTTCAAACGAGTGTAAAACAGATTAACTGGTAAACTGGTAAATGGTATTTCGCTTTCTTAACTTCAATTATGTGTAATTTAAACGCGCCGTGTTTAGAAATTCGAGTAATCATTTCCTACTTTTCGTAGCGAATTTCTTTGCATTTATACTATATTTCGTTTAATAGTCTCTCCACAGAATCCAGATTATTCCGATATAACATTTAATGATGTCAACTTTTCCAGGTTTATCAATTGGGTCGCCAGGTGATATTTGATGGTGTCTCTATTTCCCGTCACGTGAGCTAATTTCACATCCCATCATTATCCAGATACACGCCAGCACTTCCGTTTTTCCATCCCTAGAGAATTGTCCTCACACCCCACCCAAAAATCTTCTAATGAGACATATATGAATGAATGACATCCAGTGCCAATTTTCCCGATCGTAACATCGATAACTCCCTATTATTGGCTCGATGTCTGATATTAAGAACGTAACCGAAGCGATCCTTATGGCCACGTCTCCGAGGTGAACCTAAAAAGCTACAGATATGACTTAGCAACAGAAAATTGGATTTATTCCGATCTTCGCCAACAAAATTAGAAGAAAATAAACCGAGCGAAACATTAGAAGACATGATACGCACAAGAATATATATTCTAAGATGCAAACTACCTTTTCTCACCGAAAAATATCCAGTTAAGTGCATTTCTAACTTGATATTCATTTTCGAATACATTTGTAATGCTAAATTAATTAACTGGGTTATTTAAAATGTCGTTATAGTCTAATTAATCTTAAGAGACACGTTATTCCACCAAATGCTTCTTTCAGCAACTCTATCAAAAAGCGATTTTTAATGTTCGGATGCTATGAATTTTATTCAATAAATTTCCACTAAGATAAAGATTTAAAAGAAGAAGAAAAAGAAAATGCAATTTTCTACAATTTTTTACTTTGTCCTTTAATTCAAAAACATTTATGATTAGAATATTAATGTCCTAGTTTGACTAAAAATAAATGTTTTCGAAGTAATAAATTATTTCGTATTCCTCAAATTTTTAGAGGAAAATACATTACTTGTATTTGTTGTTCGTTAAAAATGGATTAACTCTTAAAAAAAAATAATTATAAATGTAGAAAAGAATATTATTTTCTCCAAATTCTCGGTGTATCATATCGTAGGATATACGTAAAGGAAGGAGAAAGTCATCACATATAGTAGCATCTTGGTCTAAAGAAAGTACATACTATAATTATAAATCAGAGTAGCTAAGAGCGGTCGAAAGATTTAAGGATATAGGATAAAAGTAACTTTCCATCTCGGATAGATTACAACGGGGCGAGGAATTGTTCTATAAATTTGCCACTCCCACCTTGACTAATTCAATAACTGTTTCATCAGAGGAACTAAACTGTAAAGTTGGGAGTCTACGGGTTATAATGTCTTTGTATAGAGTAGATTAAAAGAATAAAGTCGATACTTCGCTAAAATATCTCTAGTTTAATAGACAATACAACCGAGATTTTCCAGATTGACGACCAATTAAATTTACTTCATAAAAGTTTACTTTCTACCTTATTCTAGATGAATTTCGCTTTTAATTGCACCAGACTATTATCAAATACACTATAAATACGTTTCTTTTTTAATTCTTCCAAGATATAAATGTTTTTTTTTTAAAAAAAGCAATAATATTTGTATGTATTTCCGAAAGAAGTGATTCCAAAACTTATTTGTGGTAAAGAAAATAATGTAATCTATCATACGATACGTCTTCAAATAATAACAGTACTGTTTCGACCTAGATATACGGCCGAAGCAAACTATGTTTTGCATAGATAATTGATGATATTATAGAAAATATTGTTTGGAAAATATCATTTTCTAGAATTGGTCAACCTGTGCCGTGGAATAAATTAATCGGTTTCGATACAATCCGGTAAATTAAACAATATACTTCATTTAAATCATTCAATTTCTAGAGAATAATTGCAAAGTACACCGCTTCTCTTAAGTACGTTAAACTAAATAATCATATTTAAATACAGGCACGTACTTTTATCGATTTCGAAAAATAATTATCGAGTTGATAGGCCATACATTTGGCCTATCGATAGAATCGGATAGGAAAAATAGGAGCGGAGGAACCGAATACAATAATGTCGTTCCCACAATTTCACGACATTAATCACGGGAATGCCTAAGGCAGAAGTGTACCACTCTTAGTTTTGCGCCTTATCCAAAATGATTAATGTCTACCCCATTGTCGACGCGTCTTATTCCCATTGAAAATTGACAGGACTATATTATGGACTTTAAAAATGTCGTATATAACGTTTATCGAAGATTAAATAAACTTCGGTAAATTAATAAACGTGAAAAATGACGTACGAGAACAATTAAAGGCGACCACGTGACACGCTAAGGTACAAAAGCTTTCTTTTACGTTTAAACCTTAAGGTTCTATTCATATATATAGAAAAATTTGGTATAGCGGTTAGAAAAAAATACCTTTTTCTTTTCGCAGTTGACGGGTTGTCTCGGATACATTTCGAGTCGGGTGATAAGTATTTATCGTCGAAGGGCACAATCAATTGGAGTGTTTGTCACGAAGGCTGAGTGAGAACTTATGCGTCCGGTTGTGGCAAAAGCTGTTGTGTGTCTGCTGGCGAACCGTTCAGCCTGCATTACCGGCTTAGTCTATTGCTTCAGGTGAGGTGGAGTCGCAATCTGCTGCGTCGGACCTTCGCCTCCTTCTAACTTTATTTAATGCTAATTTTCTTGAATTATTTATACTAACGTCGTTCGACTTGTGCCATTCGCTATACAATATCTGCTAATATTTTCATATACCCTACTTTGTGCATTTTTCTTTAAGAAATTGCCAAATTATTCGATTACGCGAAGGTGGTCCTTACTCTTTTCCTTTTCTTCCATTGCAACTATTGTTCTTTTACTAATTGTGTCCATTCGCTCTTCGAAATTTATCAATATTTTCGTACCTGAGCTTTATTTTTTTTATAATTAGTTACACAAATTTGTGTTATTGTTACTCAAAGTCTATTAATATTTTCGTATACTAAACAATCTCGATTTTATAACGTAACAATACAATTAGTTACGTACGGTACAATACGTTCGGTTGTAACGGTTTTCGCTTCGTTCGATAAAATATTGTTTTCGAACTGTGCCATACGTTACTCAAAATTTGTTAATATTAAGCTTTATTTTTATTGTAAGTATGCAAAATATTTAATTAACGGTATTATTTTCTCATAATTATGCCATTCAGTACGCAAAATTTTCATTTAACTACACAAATTATTTATTTACAAAACTAAAGGTTTCTAATTTTAATTGTTTTTAAATATTTTTAATTAATTTTCAAATTAAAAACATTATCTTCATTCGAGTTATGGTATTCATTAAGCAAAATTTTAGTAATATTTTCATATACGGACTACTTATTTTTTGAAGTAAGAAGTAAATGAATTAGTCGTGCAGTTGTAACGGTTTTTCTATCGTCTAATTAAAATATCGTTTTCGTCCGAGTTGTGCCACTCATTATCCAAAAATTGCAGATATTATTACACACTAAAACCGTATTTTTTTATGTAAAGAATACGAAACTGTTGTAACGATTTATATTCCAAAATATTCAAAAGAAAATACTGTTTCTTGATCGCATTCTCTTTCTTACATTGGGATATAAATGAGGGGAAAAAAAATAAAATCGATTAAAATTTGAAATTTTAATTTTTTTTTAAATAAGTGAAATTTGAAAATTTTCACAAAGATATTTTACTAATTTTTTTCTTCGTGTTTCCAGACGTTAGAGAAACTTATTCTCCAGAGTAAAGTCCCTCAGGCTTTTCGTTAATGCCGTTATATCACAGATATGAATGAGACTAACGAAGCATGTTCTGGAAAATTGAACCATGATGGGCAATGTGTTAGCCAATAGGCTCTTGGACAGAAACGTTATTTTTGTGTACAAACTCCTGATTGGAAGCAATTGATGTTCAATTGTTGATTGCGAATTAAAGGTGCTTCTTCCACCTTCGTCTAATAGATAACTTTTTTTGATTCTTTTTTTGTTACGTCGATCTCATGTAAAAACATCTAAAAACTAATCACGAAACTAAAAATTTTTCAATATTTAAAATAATCGATTGAATTTTTGTAAAAATTATTATTTTTTAAAATTTATTCAAAGAGGGGTTTTAAATTGCACGGAATTATTTTTTATGTTCGTCGCATTGTAGATACTAAACAAATTATTCCCGTTGACAATTCCGATATAATTTAATTAAGAAGAGGAATTCTTAAAACAATAAATTTCTTTGAATTTAACTTGGACGTTATTATTTTAATTCAAACGGAGAATACGTTTTAATTTCTTTCCTCGATTACTTTTCAGCAAAGTTGTAATTTCTTTGTCCATGTGATTGGATCATATTAAGTACAATAAATCGATTTTTTTTTTCTTTATATTACCCTTAATATACAGTAATTCACTGGAAGAAAAAGTATTCATGTATATATTTAGTTGTAACTCCAGGCATTAGCATTAATTTTAATGTTTTAATTACGTTCGTGTCTACAGTTTAAATATCTAAACATTAATTTCGAAGTTCCATAATTTACTATACCGTCATTAATAATATTAATTTATAGTAATTTACTACATCACGTAAAAACGTCGTGCTTCTACTCCATATATGTTCCTTAAGGATTAAAATTTCATAATTAATTTATAAGTAATTAATAAAATGACTTCTAAGTTGTCAAGCGAGTAAATGAAAAAGTAATCATTTGAATACAGTTTTTTACAAGACGGCAACAAATAATTAATTCTTATTTAATTCTAAGAAGAATTTTCTTCGTTTATCTAGGTCTATAATATGTATAGTTACAATTAAAAATCCATTCACATATTTTATTATAGTATCAAATTTGGAAGTAAGACATCCATTAAAGCTTTCAAACATATTATCATTATCCTTGGAGCTTTCTATCTAATGACTAAGCAAATATTAACAAGGTTTTTCGTAGCAAATGTATACATATATAACGATTTCCAATAGAAAATAAAATCGTGTGGAATTATTAGGTGAAAATTTTCGTGTCGGATCCACATCTAATTTTATACGAAGCTGTGCAGCAATGTTTACAGATCGTCAAAACGACGGCGTTTGCACTGATACTAAACCTTTGCAACAAAATCGATCTGTACAGGTAGGACGAGTACGCTATGAGTATTTACCTGTCTACTCTTTAAACAGTATTGCTATCACAGATTGACACTTTTTCGACATATTGCAGTAACTTATTCCGATATAGAAATTCCTCAAAGTTCAATGTTCAGATGTATAAATCAATAGAAAGACGTCGTTTCTGTTGCAAAAATCTAAAAGATATTACTGATTTTTTTAAGAAATAAATGCCGAATTTTTAATTTTTTAAACTCCTTCCTTTATTAAAATGTTGTTTTATATATAACTCAATATAAACGGTTCGTTCTAAATTTGGTCATAAAGCGATACTCTCTCTACGACTTTAGCAATAACGAATGGAAAATTTTAGATTTAAAAAATTGTTTAAATATTTTTTTTTTTTGAAATGGAAAGTTTTAAAACTTGAAAGGGAATCGATGTCTATAAAACGCGATGAATTGTAAACAATAACTGTAGTTAGAAAACTGGAAAGTTAAAAACAATCGATCAACTTTATAGTCCCATCGATATACTTCCAGAAATTCATTAGAATAAGACATTTATTGTCGGAGAAGATGGCTATAGATCCATTTCTTATTGCTCGATTCGAGTAATGAAAACAATCTGGCATCGAACTTCACAAATATCAATATCACTTAAAATAATAAAAGGCTCAAATGAGTATCTTTTACATACAAACTCTAACTTAACCACTGTTTGAATTTAATATAGGCCTAAATCGATAGAAATTAGTTGAGTTATAAATTTAAACTTTACTTAATTACAAAAGTGCTTATATCCTTGAAGCGTGCCTAGCGGATAAGAAGAACAATATATATATATATAAAGAAGAAGAAGTGGGTGTTAAAAACTTAAGCTTAAATCTACTTCGGGTTGTCGTCGACATGATAAATGGATATTCCTATCGACATAGTATATTGTGTGAATGTTGTTAGTTTGGCTCTAGGGATCATTTTCTCCTTATCTCTAGCCAACTATCTTTCAGACAGTTGTGAGAAACAGGTAAGGAAAAATTGCTAGACAGTCCAGAAGAGGTGGAAGTAATGCATTGTTCTATAGCCACCGTTCATTTCCGATACCGGAACTATTCGTTTCCTCTCGTGCTGGTCTCCTTTGCCACATGATTTGGAATAGTCACGCCTTACAGTCAAATTGTCTTTTATTGGAGACTGTTGTCTTTTCTTTCTTTGCTTTTTCTTTTCCTTTTTCTTTTCGCAGAAATTGTTAAAACTTAATGCCATACTTTAAATGCATTTTCTGCCTCTTCAGATTGTTAAAGTTTCGACTGAAGAATGGTTTCGGAATGTCGAGTGTTTACAGATATTTCGGAATTTGGATTTGCCTGTTTGGTTTTACAAATAGCTGTTAATATCATGCCAAGAAGAGATGGGAAAACGTGAGATGAGTGGAGAGGCGAATTTATTAGTTACTATATTAAGCCATTGGTTTCAATGCCGTTTCTTAAGAAAAAAAAATACTTTGAATTTAAAAACAGCACGTTGTTGGAAGATACTTTTGAAAATTAAAAGTATTCTTCATGAAGTCGTTTGTATACATATAAAATACTTTTAACAACTCCTTTCGCTTCTACTTCCACTGAATAAGAAGCAGCTAGAGGTCTTCGTTTTACCCCCAAATAGAAGAGTAACTAATTATCTTAAANTATTTATTAATAATAATAATATGTATTATTATTATTAAAATTGAACTAACTTGGTTCTTGATCTCGTTACTCTCCGTTTGTTAAGACGTAAACCACTTTAAAGAAAATGGGAAAAGTGCAGAATAGATTTGTAAATTGTCACCAAAACGTTAATTCGTGCATCTTTAAATATATCTGATGGATTCTGCTGCACTTTATAAGTTTAACCATGTGATGAGCTTCCAATTTATGGAGTTAAATTCTTAATGAGAAGCGGCGACTCAAAAGTTTCGAATCCTTGTTTTAGTCGATATAATTATGCGTGGAGAACATTAAAGAGAATCGAATAACCTGATAAAATTATTCATCTTTAAATTTTCCTAATAACTTGATGAGACTCTTTTAAGGACATTTTGATGAGGACTATTCTAAATTTCTATATTTTAATAAAGAATATTCCAGGTATGTTCTTTGATAAAGTAGAATATTACAAATATTTATATATATAAATGTGTATATTTTTCATTTTTTTACTCAATAATTAATTTTTCTTTCGCTTCTACTTCCACTGAATAAGAAGCAGCTAGAGGTCTTCGTTTCACCCCCAAATAGAAGAGTAACTAATTATCTTAAAACAATTTAATCCACGTGATCATTTTAAAAGCACAGAACTATCGATTATTGGAAAATTTTCAAACAATACACCAATTTTTTTTTATTTTAGAAAGTATGAATCATATTTTCGCATCTATAAAATCGTTTCTTAAAATATTGACAATCTTTCAATATTTTTCTCCTAAAAAACACTTTTCTCTTTTATATTTTCAACGATAATTACAACAAAAAAAAATGGAAAAAAAAGAAAATTTAACTTTTGAGAACCAAAATAACTTTATTATAAAATCTTCATCATTAAATCGATTAGATCGACAGAACTAATTTATCAATGAAGCTTGTAATTTAACTTTTTTTTATCCTTCTACTTCTTCCTTACTTTGTAAGAAATACATCAATCACGTGGCTGAATTATAACATCCACCCCATTACTAAAGATAGTGTCTATAGATGTCAATGTTGGTTTGCCAAACTTGGAATTAAGTGCGAACTTCCTTAATTCAAAAGAGGACAATTCCGATATAATTTAATTAAGAAGAGGAATTCTTAAAACAATAAATTTCTTTGAATTTAACTTGGACGTTATTATTTTAATTCAAACGGAGAATACGTTTTAATTTCTTTCCTCGATTACTTTTCAGCAAAGTTGTAATTTCTTTGTCCATGTGATTGGATCATATTAAGTACAATAAATCGATTTTTTTTCTTTATATTACCCTTAATATACAGTAATTCACTGGAAGAAAAAGTATTCATGTATATATTTAGTTGTAACTCCAGGCATTAGCATTAATTTTAATGTTTTAATTACGTTCGTGTCTACAGNAAAATTTATGAAGATGACAAAAAATATTAACATACCACTGTATTCATCATTATCTATTATCTTAAGGCAAAACTCAAACTGCTCATCTTGATTATCAGGGTTAATGTGTGTGAATATGAATGAGAGTCCAAGATCTGAAACACAGTGTTTATATTATACATAATATATTTATAATAATAATAATATTAATAATAATAATATGTATTATTATTATTAAAATTGAACTAACTTGGTTCTTGATCTCGTTACTCTCCGTTTGTTAAGACGTAAACCACTTTAAAGAAAATGGGAAAAGTGCAGAATAGATTTGTAAATTGTCACCAAAACGTTAATTCGTGCATCTTTAAATATATCTGATGGATTCTGCTGCACTTTATAAGTTTAACCATGTGATGAGCTTCCAATTTATGGAGTTAAATTCTTAATGAGAAGCGGCGACTCAAAAGTTTCGAATCCTTGTTTTAGTCGATATAATTATGCGTGGAGAACATTAAAGAGAATCGAATAACCTGATAAAATTATTCATCTTTAAATTTTCCTAATAACTTGATGAGACTCTTTTAAGGACATTTTGATGAGGACTATTCTAAATTTCTATATTTTAATAAAGAATATTCCAGGTATGTTCTTTGATAAAGTAGAATATTACAAATATTTATATATATATCTGTGAATATTTGGAAATGGAAAGAGGGTAAAATATTTTCTCTATGAGGAAGAATATTCAAAATATTTATTGATGAGGAAGCATGTTTTTCTGGTGAAGGAAAATGTGTCAAGCATTTATTTCTTTATGGGAAAGAATATTCTAAATACGTGTTTTGATGAGAAATAACGTTCTAAAACAGTTTTTATGGAAAGGAATATTAAAAATATATTTCAGATGACGGGAAGTATTACAAACATGTATTTTCAAGAAGATTATTTAGAATTGTGGTAATTTTAGTGAGATAAATAATAATAAATATTTGTAGTACAATTTATTTTTTGGTGACTAAAGGGGGATAAATTAATTAAAAGGGAATTCTCCAAATGTAATTTTCTAACGATGAGGAATATTGCAAATATATAGGCTATATATATATAATATATTTAAAGAAATTATTTGAAATTTTTGATAATTTTAATGAAAAATATTTATAATATAATATTTTTTATTTAATGGAGGATTTATTTCTAATAAGGAGGAATGTTGTAAATGTTGATATTTCTGATAAGACATGTTAAAAATATAGTTTTTATGAGCGTTATTCCAGAAACTATTTTAATAAAGTTTATTCCAAACTTGAATGATTTTAATGAGAGATATCAAATTTGACAAGGAAAACATCGAAGATGTATTGAATGAAAGAATTCCAATTTAATTTTATATATTTGCGAGGATTTCTTTGTATTATTCACCTCAGAAAGCTTGATATCATATTCTGTACTGTGTTCCGCAGATACTCAATAATATGTTATATTCAGTCTCTTATTGATCCATTCATGGATCGTTTATTCGAAATCTACCTAATTTTATAGATAGATATTTTAATATATTAAAAATTAAAAGCCTTCCTTCCCCTTTACATATGTATATTTTACTATGATCCAAACTAGAGACCATATTAAAATATATAATATTTATAACAAGATGGTTTCATAATTATATATTAAAAACATTTTTTGGAATTCCTCCGGGCAGAAATGGTTCCGGTCTCTTCATAATTTAAAAAATAACTTTCCATCCATTTGATTCTAAAGAATCTTTTCGTCCTCTGTTCTCATTCAATCTTCATATTAAAAAAAAGAAGAAGAGCGGGAGAAGGAAGAGGAGGAGAACAATTCTTCTCCTCGTTACAGTTTCAACGGTCTTGAAATAGTAAAGAATAACTGAAATAGTTCACAGAAGTAAAATAAAGACGAACAAGTGCAAATATAAAAAAATATAAAAACGACTTTTTAACGAACCTGCTATCAATCTGAGGAGTAAAAGTGAAGAACGTGAGGTATTTCCAGAACAGTGAGTATATTACGATTGTCTCGAGGGACAAGTTAGTCCAGCAGCAATGTCGACTTACTGAAAGTGAAACACGACTAGACGTGAGAAAACTTGACGCCTTACCTCACGGGAATTACAAACAAGCCGACATAATAGTACAGTTATTCTTATACTACGCGTAAAATAAGTAAAAAACTACCAACATCCCAGTTGCTTTCACTTATTCATAACTCTAGCCATACGAAATATGCATATGAAACTATTAGATATCTCCTACATTCTTGTGCTATAAAAATTGAAATTTTTATTATTTTATGTTTTCCCTTANAATTTTATAGATAGATATTTTAATATATTAAAAATTAAAAGCCTTCCTTCCCCTTTACATATGTATATTTTACTATGATCCAAACTAGAGACCATATTAAAATATATAATATTTATAACAAGATGGTTTCATAATTATATATTAAAAACATTTTTTGGAATTCCTCCGGGCAGAAATGGTTCCGGTCTCTTCATAATTTAAAAAATAACTTTCCATCCATTTGATTCTAAAGAATCTTTTCGTCCTCTGTTCTCATTCAATCTTCATATTAAAAAAAAGAAGAAGAGCGGGAGAAGGAAGAGGAGGAGAACAATTCTTCTCCTCGTTACAGTTTCAACGGTCTTGAAATAGTAAAGAATAACTGAAATAGTTCACAGAAGTAAAATAAAGACGAACAAGTGCAAATATAAAAAAATATAAAAACGACTTTTTAACGAACCTGCTATCAATCTGAGGAGTAAAAGTGAAGAACGTGAGGTATTTCCAGAACAGTGAGTATATTACGATTGTCTCGAGGGACAAGTTAGTCCAGCAGCAATGTCGACTTACTGAAAGTGAAACACGACTAGACGTGAGAAAACTTGACGCCTTACCTCACGGGAATTACAAACAAGCCGACATAATAGTACAGTTATTCTTATACTACGCGTAAAATAAGTAAAAAACTACCAACATCCCAGTTGCTTTCACTTATTCATAACTCTAGCCATACGAAATATGCATATGAAACTATTAGATATCTCCTACATTCTTGTGCTATAAAAATTGAAATTTTTATTATTTTATGTTTTCCCTTATATTTATATATATAAATGTGTATATTTTTCATTTTTTTACTCAATAATTAATTTTTTATATCGAGTTATAACCGATTTTTCCCGATACATCAGCTGATAATAACGATATATCGTGACGTTTAAATCGAAGTCGATCTAAAGTTTCCTCTAGAGATTAACTGGAGACGATAAACTTAAAAGACGAGATTAAAATATAGAGGAGATGGAATTCATTAATAATTTATTAAAAATAATTTTATATTAATAATTTACATATATCTTATTCAATAGAAAAATTCCTTTTCCTACTTCGTTCCTTCTTCGATCGATATCTTTGATCAAATTGACTGGATGAATTACTCTTCATTATCATTTTTATCTTGATAAAATGGCTAAAGACTATCTTAGAAGCTTAATCAATAAACATTTATGCATAATCACTTCGTCTCTTTACACGTTTGTTTTTCCAACGTCCATTTTTTTCTAATTCTAAAAAAAAGAAAATAATTTTTATGAATGGAACTCGTTTATTTTTTTGATAATTTACTCTTTTTTAAATGGAAGAATTATATAAAATAAATGGTTTAATGCATAATCAGATACTTATTTTCAGTTTGAATGAAATTTTAAAGTTAAATAATATCATTTAAAAACTTTAAATTAAGACTTTCAGAACTGATATCGATGTTACATTGTTAAACAACAATGAAGAATCTTTAAAGTGTTTAAAATTACTTTATCAGTGAAGCTATTCTCTTTCTCAACAGCTTTTGTCTTTCTATTTAGATCAATGAAAGTCTACTTATCTTTTCGTTTTGTCAAAAAAATCAAATAAAAGTATCTAATTTATTCTTTAATCAATCGATATAACAATTATTTATTTTTTCACTTCATCTTTGTACAGTATTGACAGAAGACCGCGAAATGATTCTCGGTGACGATAACGTTATCTTCTATAAAAATGGATCCGTTTATATTTATTTACAACTCAAAGAAATCATTCAGGATCTACAACGTTCTCTTTAAAGGTACAGATTCCTCTATACGACTCCTCTACAGTGTAGGATGCCATGCAAAGTTTATCGAATGCTCATTCATAATGTATGATTCGACACCCATAGAATATTATTTGGCATTACTAGAAGAATTTGGTAAATTTAGAGCAATCTAAAATTCAACTGCTTTTTACTTAAATTTACTTTTTATCATCGAATCTTTCCATCTATATATACATAAACTATATAGACTACGCTATAAACTACTACGTTTGATAGGCAATCGAGTAAGTTAGGAGGGGGAAAAATTAAATTATTCCAAATTTTCCAGACGATAAATAATAATAAAAAAAGCCAACTTCACGTCTGGTTGATATTATTCTTAATAAAAAAATATAATAATAANTATAGACTACGCTATAAACTACTACGTTTGATAGGCAATCGAGTAAGTTAGGAGGGGGAAAAATTAAATTATTCCAAATTTTCCAGACGATAAATAATAATAAAAAAAGCCAACTTCACGTCTGGTTGATATTATTCTTAATAAAAAAATATAATAATAATAATATAAAAAAAAAACTTTTAACTCTACGAAAAATTATTATGCAATTTCCAACTTTGTGTAGAGGCATGAAGACTTTTTAATATTTTTTTTGGAAAATAATGATACGACGATTCTTTTTTAGTCAACCTTGACAAGCCACTCTCCATTGAATTTCGGCGAGTAAAGTAATTTCTATCTTATGACGCCTAAAGCTATGATTACGCACATTTGGTTGATGAGATTTGCCAGAGCAAATCTAATCCAATACTATATTTATTCAATTTATACAGGGGGGGTATTAGGTTGGTAGGCAACTTGAACTTTACAGATAATACGGAATTTCCTTATTGTTGAAATTATTCTTTTTCTGGAACACAAAAGTGGATTACAATTAGCCGAGCGGCAAAAAGACCAAATGGGATGTTGGAAAAATTGCATTTTCTATTTTGATCTTTGCAACCGAAATCGTATTGATAACTGTACTTTATTTGACAGATGATGATCGTCGTTTCTTAAAAGATACCAAAAGGATTTTTCTAAGTAATCTTACTTGTTGTAATTGGATGAAGATAATGTCGTATCTCTATAATTAGATTAGAACATTCAGAAGATCTACTTTTACAATTTAAATATGATGGGGGAAAGTAGAATTTAATATATCTAAATAATTTGAAAATTTTTCTTAATAACTTTTAATCTTATCTCCCATNATAAAATGCTTTAAATTAAAATTTAAACACGACTCTTATTAGATAATTTATTTTGTCTTTAAAATTTTAATTCCTGTAGCTATAAATGTAAAGAACTATTTGAGAATTTTTTAAAATACTAGTACATAAAAATATTTTTTAAATTAATTTTTAATTAAAAACGGAAAATGTATGTCTCTCATATTCGTAATTTCTCTAATATTAATAAACTTTAAAGGTTTTAATGCTAAGAAAGTCTTTTATATTTTAGCTTTTAATATCAAAAATGGCCTAAAACAATTTTTAATTTCAGCAGAAGCCTTTCTAAGCAGTGTGAAAGTGTAAAAAAAGGCTCTGATTTTAACATAGAGCAATAAAGACACTAATTATCAGGTTCATATTATAGATTGTAGTAGTGATAGATGATATTGATGTAATTAGTGCCTTTAGTGCCTGTTTTACGAGACTATCAAAGTATTAAAGCCTTCGTTAAAACTAGAGCCTTTCTTGGCATTACAAATTGCTAAAATTAAAAAATGATTAAGAGCACGGTAGGATATTAGAATCTTTGTTGCTATTAAAGACTATTGAATATTTTTATAAGAAGCTTTTCAATAATAAATCTCTTTATATAAACAGACTCTACGCTAATTTAAACGCTTTGAAAGTACTGTACATAAATTTCTAAAAAATTCCTCACAATTGCATCAATAAAGCTGAAATTAAACGAAACAAAGATAAGTTTATAGAAATTAGAAACCTAATAGATCATAAAATATATTTAATTCTTTAACACAGAGTAAGAAAATAGCCTAAAGAGATTAAACCTTTCAACAAACACTTCAACTTAATTAAATACATTTTAAAAAAGCGTTAAAGAAAAACCACAAAATTAAAAAAAGGAATATCAAGAGCCATAAAAATCAATAGATTAAATTGAAAAAAATAGAATAAAATGAAGTAGAATTAAAAAAAAATAGAATAACCAATCCAAGAGACATTTTGTTTACTGTCGTGCGTGGTTTTAAAATATTTCGTTGCAACGATCCAAAAAAAAAAAAAAGAATTTTTCAAATAAACTATCTACATGAAAATAAAATAATTCACTTTCTTCAACACGAAACTCTTGAGTTTGGTGAGTTGTCATATCTAAAATCTTTGAAGAAATAGTAAGAAAAAAAAGAGAAAAAATGTTAATCTTCTTAGTATAACATGCACTCTTGAATAAGACTAGACGTAAGACACTGTAAATATTTTTCAAAGAACTATACACGGATTACATCAAATCCTTCCGTTGAAATTTTTTACCCTTTCTCTTTAATATCATTCTTATCTGTTGTCAAAAGTAGAGCTTAAGCATTATTTTTTTAACTCCCGCGTGACATTTCAATATAATTTGTCAATGGAAACGTATAACTTTAATTCATTACGATTAGTATCTCGAATGACGTAACAGAGAAGTGAATATATTTAAAATATTCTTTTTCTATAGAACCAGGATGATTCTTTATAATGAGATGCTTATGAATTATACAAAATAATTCTTTTAAAAAGTTAAATTAGATAAGAAAATCAGTTAATGCATCAACGACAATGTGACAGCGACTTGTCATTGATTGACACTAAAATGACTCTTTACGAAAAGAATTCACGATTGAACTATTTTGGATTTTATGTAAGATGATCGATAATAATAATATTGTAAATTTTCTAAAAAGACGAGATTTTTTGATGATTTTCTTCTCTTTTCTGTATAATTAACTTTTTACAATTTGACAAACATTAAAGAAAAATTCATTTTTTATGTCTCCAATATTGTCTTATTTGTGTTATTTACATCAAATATTCGATAATTAATGTAATTTTTATACACAAAATCAATTCTTCTTCTAAAAAAAAAATCTTGTTAAACTTTGCATAGTATCGATCTATCGGAGAAGAAGTTAACGGAGAATAGATTTTTGTAGGTTGTAAAATTACTCGAATTCGATTCTTCAACGAAAACTTTAGTCTAAAAATTCGAAACTTACACTTATTAAAGTCTAATTTTATTGTCGTATAACGTAAGTATGGCAATTATGTTATGAACAAAGTAATACCTCAACGACTAATACAATTCAAATATTCTTGTAATCTGTCGACTTATAATAAACCAGAACATGCTCTAAGATAAACTTGACAACGCTTTATAACTTCGAAATTATAACAACTTCCTTACATTATTAAAACGTAAATATTTTCACAGCAGCGAGCAATAACCCTGTAATGTCCATAAGTGTTAACATTGTAATTATTACACTACTTAGCCAATTTATTACACACAACCTCTGGCAAATCAGTAGTGAGAGCGAGGAATAAAGTGATGTATCTTGATAATATCTTATTATTTCAAACTGTGCCATAACACAGTGCATCCTCTTTTGATAATATAATGTAAACATTTATATATCCACTGTCACTTTGGTGTTAATACTCTTCTGATTTTCAGGAAATCCTGTGATCTATACGCTTACCACTCGCAACTATTTGTAATTTGTTACCGGAGTCATTTACTCGAAGCTGCCATATCTAAAAGTAATAAATTTCTTTCACCTAGTTAACTTAAGTTATACATCACGAAGGATCTAAAAAAAAACAGAAATAAAAAAACATCACTTAATTCCATTAACGTAAACGTCCAAGTTGCTTTTTTAGATTCTAAAAACGCTGCGGAATTATATTATATATTAATAATTGTGGAAGGCAATCTAGAAGACATCAGGTAAGTATTTTAGACTTATCGTCTTATAGATTTTGACAGGTGTTGCTTAGAAGTGACAGCTTCCTTACCAAACACCAAAAGCAAAATAAATTGAAAACGGAACAGGTAGTGCAGATAAGAATGACATTGCAGAGTATCGAAGAAGATAAGTATCCTTTATCAGCTAGCGAGGACTTTCTTTTCTGTTTATGTCATAAATCTAATCATGTAAGTACTTATAAAGAGCGATAAATTGAAAGAATATTTAAGACAAAACACCCCTTCCTATTGGTTATTATTTAAGATATATAAAATATAAACATTTAACGTCATTTACTACGGGTTTTCTCGAATATTCCGGATACTTTTACATGTCCTAAAGTTATCTAATACAGCCAATATTCTGTTGTCCAGTTCAGCGCATCGCCATTGGCTAAAGAACAGAAAGTGGAGCGTAGTATGCATTCCATTCTCCTATTGTGTTCATCGATAGCATATGTTGGCTGCTAACTGCCCATTTTCTGATACACTTAATGATAATACGACAATACATCAGTAAATACGGTAGTCAATCGACTAACATTTCGAAGAACTACCACACAGATGTTCGACATAACATCGATTGCCAAAACTTTTAACAGTTGTCCGACTCGAGACGTATTAATAAATAAAGAAAAGGATAAACAAACAAAATCTATAAATTCCTTTCGGTTCTAAGAAATCCTTCGAGACATAATGTGAATTAAAATCTCAAAAACATCACTCGAGCATCCAAAGAATGGAATCCGGGCTGACTTATCTGTAATTTTTGTTAAATATATTTGTTAACAACGCCCAAAGTGTATTAATAATAATAAAAAAAGCAATTCCTTCGATTATTTAACACAAGCTTTTTGAATAAGCACGTAGATTATAGTCTCGAATTTACCCGAACGAGTGACATTTTTCTAAAAAATCACCAACTCAGACATATTTTTTAAGAATATTTTCTAAGAAAATCTTCGATAAAATTCGAAAAAATGTGGAATTTTCCATTTCTAATGGTGCATCTCCACTAAACTTTTCTTCACATCCATATCTTATATAATATAGTAAATCCATAGAGGAACGATAAAGCCAAGTGGTTGATACTTTCCTGTTTTTTTTTTTTCCTTCTTTTTTTAAATCCAAGTTTTAAAATAATTCTAGCATAAATTTCAATCATACAATACCTTAAAGAATATCACGATTTTCGATATAAATCGAAACAAACTTTCTACTCGAACAACCATTCGCTAAAAAGTTTCTCTTTTTACCTGAAACCATTTCGATGTTGTTGTCGTATTTTCGTCCCTACCTCTACCAAAATGACAGATTCTAGATTGGTATTATCGTAAAAAATCGAAGGTAAAAATTATTTGACTTTTCTAAAATCTAAAAAAAAAACAAATAAAATAAAATTATCTTACTCTAAAAAATAGAGTTTTTTTACAAAGTATAGTTTAAAACACAAGGGGAGGAAGGTAAAAAAATCGATTTTTATTCATCAAAAAAAGTATTGAAGTTTGAAATATCTGTTCATATGTGCAGGAATCTCTTATATTGCTTGGCTATGCTATTGAATCTTGTGTTTCTGACTTAGGCCAAATATTGGTCAGGACTAATATTGACCAAAATCACCGACAACCATCTCTCCCGCTTGACAGAACTTGCTCACTTTGATATCTGCTTTGCTAAGTTTGATATCAACAGCACTTAAACTGCGAAATATTCTGGCAAAACTTTATTCTTATTGATTTCTTGCTTGATAATACTATCAAAAAACTCCTCCTCTACAACTTTCGTATATAATATACAAGTTTACTCACGTACAAAAATCATTTTAAAAATGAATTTAATTTATTATATGGTAGAAGTGCATCTAGGTAGCCCCAATGGCCTAGGACCCAATGGTCCAAGACTATGGCGTTTAATTATTTAGCCCACGTGACTATCCAACTTTCAGTAGCCCACTCGACTGTTCGTGGAGTACTTGATGCTATATAGTTTTTGGGGGTGTGGGTGCTGAGGTGCAAGCAATGGCGAGCACCAAGGTGCACATCTATGTGCAAAACATGTAGAATAGGCGGTAGACTGATATGTGTTAAAATCTGACCTTTGTGCCATAGGGGCTACCTAAGTGCAATTTTACCTATTATATTAAATAAATGTTAAAATAAAAGGTTATAACTGTTGCTTGATTTGTTTGAGATTTCTGTTGCCACACGACTACTTTCCTTTGACGATCTTGCAGTGTTGGGGCTTGTGATTTAGTTTTAAAGAACTAATAAACATTTCCTCTACTACCCTAAAGACTTATTTGTAATAGTTTGTTGACAAAATGACAAAATTCAGTGGTTACGATGGCTGCGTTTGACAGACTGGACAGTCCTGGAGCTGTTGAGTATTTTTCTGCTGAACTCCCTCTATGGTAGCACTGTTTCGGAATATGTTTGGTGTTTTGAAGTCACATTTAGTAATGTCTTTTGTTTACACTACCTATTGCTTGCTGCAACTGACCAATGATGGCTGCTTCCTACTCTAATGCGTGCATCACACTTGTTTGGCAGATGTAACTATGTAATGACTACCAATTGAAACACCTTTGCTCTGTTTCAACTGTTGACTGCTGAACACAGCCAATGTGTTACTTATAGTTTTGTGTTATCTGAAGCCATGGAGTCAGTGCTTAAATGCTTTGACTGATCCCAATGACTTAGTCTGTGTTCTCTTTGATTCTGATTCCTTTATTTGTACAGGGTGTCCACAAAGTCTGGGTACATAAGGATTAACACATACTTTTAAAACAAAATAATTTTATTTGATTCTAATATTAATAAATAACATTTTCAATATGATTTTCATCATTTTCAATACATAATTTGATGCACCATAATTTGTGGACATCATTACCAGTCAGTGTGCTGAAATCGATGGTAATACAGACCTATTTAATCGTGTTCACCTGAATTTTGCATGGCGCATCAAATTATGTATTGAAAATGTTATTTATTAATACAGTAGAGCGTCGATTATCCGAAAGTCAATCATCCAAAACGTCAATCATCCGAAAGAATTCCAGTCGGCAAATTTAAATTTTCACCAGTGCTGTGGCACTGCAATCTTTGGCTATGTCTTGGGCTACTCAAATATTTTACGTTTTTGATACTAAATTAACTTCTGAAGTATAATTTTTTATTGTTTTTATATTTTTCAATATATTTATTTTGTTCGTACAAAATAAAAAAA